>NC_079211.1:78889858-79137358 GCF_029633865.1 Lampris incognitus
ACGCATATCAATAGCTCTGACAACGACTCCTAGAGGATAAATTCTGAGTCTCATCACCAGCCAGTCAGACTAGCTTGGTCTAGTCAGAAAGGCACGAACTGAGGAAGCCTCTTGGATGAGAGGCGAAACGTCTTCACGGATATATACCAAGTCCAGTTGCACTTGATTCAACTCTTTTGGATAATCATGACCTGGATGAATGAGAACATTCACAGACATTAACCAAGGTACAAAGCTGCTTTACATGGTGATTATTGACATCTCACATTCGGTACAACCTGGCTATTGTAGTAAATGTAATGTAGGTTACATTTACTACAATACAGACATAATGAGCCCCATGCTGATGACTATCTGGACACTGTTCCCTGGTCCGGCTCGAACCCGCTTGAGACCGACACCACATCGGATCTTGCTATGTGCTATTGGCTAAACCAGGGAGCAAGACCAAAGACCTGTTCTACCCCCGCAGTGTCAAACCCTGAGCTCTGGACAGACGTTCAGGGTAAAAGAAGAGTCAGACACAACAAGCACAGTTCAACTAATGTCCCACCAGAGGTTCAACTAGAGAACAGGTTTATTATTCTGGATAAGCTGCCTGTCAATAAGCACAATGCTAATGCCACAGTTAGCCAAAGGCATGCTTCCTCCTCGACACCTGACCACCAGTCGTCCTGGGCCGAAATGGTGTTCCGTGGTTGTAAGAGAGACTCGGACGGAGCTGACTTTCCCCCTCGCCTAAGGCTCTCCAAACACTACGCGATACTGTCTGACGACACCTCGGTCCACCCAGCCAATGCTCTTGATCTGAACCCCTCTCCTATAACAGTGTGTGCCGACACCGCAGCTTCCACACCTCCTGTGGCTAGCAATGTTCAGGTGATTTGCCACTCGATTGCAAAGCCAAATCATCGGCTCTCATCCCAGTCAATGACTACCTGTTGTAAGACTCTTGAGAGAGGCCGTGCTCAGAAATGGAAGTCTTCCTTGCCCCAAGTCGGCAGGGAATCCCTCTCACAGGTCTGTTGCCTTGTCACAACACTTGCCATCCCAGACACCCCTTCATCAGCCAGCGACATTAACACAGCCTGCGGAAACAGATTATACCGTCTCCAGACTTGAGAACCCGCAGCCGTCAGCTCTTCATCCCCTCTGCTCCTCAGCTACATTAATTCCATAATCAGGGATTCCGTGATCCGGAACATCCATTTCTTTAAAGCAGCAATACATTGTTTCCCTGGAGCCACGGTCCCTGTCATCCTGGCTAAGCTCCCGGGGCTGCTTAGCTCGCTCCCATCCTCTATCCCCTATCCTCTCTCTAGTGATAGTGCATGTGGGGACAAACGATGCGGCTTGTCAGCAGTCTGAACTAACTAAAAAGGATTTGAACAACGTTTTTCACTTTTTAAGTTCTTCTGGAAAATCTGTTTTTATTTCCGGTCCTATTCCCCCAGTGGCCCATAGAGTAGGGCGCTCAGCAGAATCCTCAGCCTCCACACTTGGCTCCAGTCCGCCTGCAGAGCTCATAATTTTGGCTTCATTGACAATTTTGATTTGTTCTGGGAACACGTTTCCTTTTTAGAAGAGATGGTATCCACCCCAACAAGCTGAGTACCCGCACGTTAGCGGCCAATTTTCATTATGCCGTGCAGTCCTGTATTCATGAAAGACTATTTACACTCCACACAGTCCCCCCAGTTACTTCCATAGATGTAGATAAAAAAACCCTTTGTTACATAAAACATGATGTCTCCACTTCATTATCACCTGTTGCCCTTTGTAATCCAGCTCTTCTAAAGGCGAGTTCTGTCTCATCCCATGGCTCTTATATTCCTGTTATATCCCTATATATTCCATGCTCCAGCAGGGTGCACATATGTTTACTATATATTTTATTTTTTTATTTCTATTTGTTTGTGTCTTTGTTTCTATTTTCTTGTTATCTTGTATCTCGTTAGTTTTTAGTTTTTTCTTTACTAGAGCGTGAGTGTCTGTAATAGGACCCAATTTTCCCTCAAGGCTGAATAAAGTATTCTGATTCTGATTCTGGTTCTTAACCAACCCATCTAGCTAAGTGTCACTGAGCAGCCCAACTCCACTGTCTCTCTGCCATGTGTGTAAGTGAAGCTCGGCAGGTTTCGGTTCAAATATAGAGAGGGTTGTTTTAATGAGTTTGTATTTCCAGTCAGATAAATGGAGAACTTAACACTAACAACCAGCTGGTGGTTTGTGTTTGGGGAGGTCATACTGGTATATAGACCTTTGAAGTATTTTGTCAATTTGATGCCTAGAACTGAGATTCTGGATCCATTCTTCCTCAGCTCAATAGAAAAAAATATATATAATATATATGACGACTTCTGACTACATCCAGCTGTATTTGACCATTTTTGTCTTGATTATATTACAGATATGTATTTTATTATTTGCTGAGATGGATTCTTGTTGGCTGACAATACTTGGCGACAGCACAGTTCATTTACCCTTTCATATTTTCTAAAGATGGAAAGGGAGGCAGTAAGAGGAGTGTAAACCATTCTCTATCTGGACATGGAGATACATCTAGTTTTTACTTAGAGCCACATTACAGACACGGTGAGGTCCAGCTGACCAGGACTGGAGCGTGATGTCATTTAGACATATTCTCAGTCCTATAAGCACATGCTTTCTGCACCATGGCTCATCTCTACGTAGAATGTTCAACATCGTTTAAGAACAGAACGACTGGAAAATGGGATATGAAACCCCAAATGTTGACCGATTGGGATGTTCTCTGGGGAACGCAGTGACATCATCACTTCAGAGGTCAGTACAGTTCCTGACCTGCTGTCTTGTCTGTCCTGAATAGGCTCCACCCAGGAGGAGGAGCTACAGACCCTCAGGAGCCAGTTACTGTTGGTGTACAACCAGCTCCAGTATGAGAGATACAAGCGTCAACAGCATGCCATCAGGAACAGACGACTGCTACGCCAAGTCATCAACGCTACCACCCTCGAGGAACACAACCACTCTATGGTAATGCTAACACACACACACACACACACACAGTGGGTTAAATGCACTTATGCAGAATGTGCCTACTTCAAATAAAAAAAAATCTAAAAAAAAAACGAGGTATAACCTTCCATACTGTGTGTGTGTGTGTGCGTGTGCGTGTGCGTGCGTGTGTGTGTGCGCGCGTGTTCAGAGGGAGCAGTTGGGTCTACAGGATGTAGAGATTCAGTCTCTGAAGTCCAGCCTGGCAGAGGAGCAACGCCGCTACACCCATCTCCAGCATGAAACACACACTCACGCTACACGCCTGCACACACAAATCCAACATCTGCAGCGACAACACCAGGAGGAATATACCAAGAACCAGAGACTACAGGTACACACGCACACACACAGCTATTCAGTGGCTGTAATGGGAATGACACTCGGGACAATAAGGAATAGTGATATAAACCATCAGAGAGAGACTCTGATGTGTTTTAAAGAACTGTAACTTGAGAAACGGTATGTAGAAGGGGTGATCTAAAAGGGATTGGAGACTGCAAGGTGGTGATGGGAGAACGTAGCTAGGCAGCATCGGATGGTGGTCTGTAGGATGACTTTGGAGACCAAGAAGAGGAAGTGAGTTAAGACACAGCCGAAGATCAAATGGTGGAAGTTGAAGAAGGAAGACTGTTGTGTGGAGTTCAGGCAGGAGTTAAGTCAGGCACTGGGTGGTAGTGAAGAGTTGCCAGATGGCTGGGCAACCACTGCAAAAATAGTGAGGGAGACAGCTAGGAAGGTACTTGGTGTGTCATCTGGACAGAGGAAGGAAGACATGGAGACTTGGTGGTGGAATGAGGAAGTACAGCAAAGTATACAGAGGAAGAGGTTGGCAAAGAAGAAGTGGGATAGTCAGAGATGAAGAAAGTAGACAGGAGTACAAGGAGATGCAGTGTAAAGCAAAGAGAGAGGTGGCAAAGGAAAAGGTGTATGGTGAGTTGTATGACAGGTTAGACACTAAGGAAGGAGAAAAGGACTTGTACCGATTGGCTAGACAGAGGGACCGAGCTGGGAAGGATGTGCAGCAAGTGAGGGCGATCAAGGATAGAGATGGAAATGTGCTGACAAGCGAGGAAGAAGGTGGAAGGAGTACTTTGAGAGAGGCTGATGAATGAAGAAAATGAGAGAGAGAGAAGGTTGGATGATGTGGGGATAGTGAATCAGGAAGTTCAGTGATTAGCAAGGAGGAAGTGAGGGCAGCTATGAAGAGGATGAAGAGTGGAAAGGCAGTTGGTCCTGATGACATACCTGTGGAGGCATGGAGATGTTTAGGAGAGATGGCAGTGGAGTTTTTAACTAGATTGTTTAACACAATCTTGGAAAGTGAGAGGATGCCTGAGGAGTGGAGAAGACGTGTACTGGTACCGATTTTCAAGAACAAGGGCGATGTGCAGAACTGTAACAACTACAGAGGTATAAAGTTGATCAGCCACAGCAGGAAGATTTGGGAAAGAGTAATAGAAGCTAGGTTAAGAGGAGGAGAGGTGATGATCAGCAGCAGCAGTATGGTTTCATGCCATGAAAGAGCACCACAGATGTGATGTTTGCTTTGAGAATGTTGATGGAGAAGTATAGAGAAGGCCAGAAAGAGTTGCATTGTGTCTTTGTAGATTTAGAGAAAGCATATGACAGGGTGCCGAGAGAGGAGGTGTGGTATTGTATGAGGAAGTTAGGAGTTGCAGAGAAGTATGTAGGAGTGGTGCAGGATACGTATGAGGGAAGTGTGACAATGGTGAGGTGTGCGGTTGGAATGACAGATGGGTTCAAGGTGGAGGTGGGATTACATCAAGGATCGGCTCTGAGCCCTTTCTTGTTTGCAATGATGAAGGACAGGTTGACGGACAAGATCAGGCAGGAGTCTCCATGGACAATGATTTTCACGGAGGACATTGTGATCTGTAGCGAGAGTAGGGTGCAGGTGGAGGAGAGTCTGGAGAGGTGGAGGTATGCACTGGAGAGAAGAGGAATGAAAGTCAGTAGGAGCAAGATGGAATACCTATGCGTGAATGAGAGGGAGGACAGTGGAATGGTCAGGATGCAAGGAGTGGAGGTGACAAAGGCATGTGAGTTTAAATACTTGGGGTCAACTGTCCAAAGTAACGGGGAGTGCAGTAGAGAGGAGAAGAAGAGAGTGCAGGCAGGGTGGAGTGGGTGGAGAAGAGTGTCAGGAGTGATTTACGACAGAAGGGTACCAGCAAGACTTAAAGGGAAGGTTTACAAGATAGTTGTGAGACCAGCTATGTTATATGGTTTGGAGACAGTGGCACTGATGAAAAGACAGGAGGTGGAGCTGGAGGTGGCAGAGTTGAAGATGATAAGATTTTCACTGGGAGTAATGAAGAAAGACAGGATTAGGAAGGAGTATATTAGAGGGACAGCTCAGGTTGGACGGTTTGGAGACAAAGCAAGAGAGGCAAGATTGAGATGGCTTGGACATGTCTGGAGGAGAGATGCTGGGTATATTGGGAGAAGGATACTGAATATGGAGCTGCCAGGGAAGAGGAAAAGAGGAAGGCCAAAGAGGAGGTTTATGGATGTGGTGAGGGAAGACATGCAGGTGGCTGGTGTGACAGAGGAAGATGCAGAAGACAGGAAGAAATGGAAACGGATGATCCGCTGTGGTGACCCCTAACGGGAGCAGCCGAAAGTAGTAGTAGTAGTAACTTGAGAAACGGTCGACTAGGCAGTTTTTCAGCTTCTTAAAGATGCTGCCCACTGCTCCTAGCTACACAGCTAGGATGGGTTAAATGCAGAGGAAGAATTTCCCCACGGTGATCAATAGCCGGCTTTCTATTATGGAACTTATGCCCTAGAACTTAAGCGCTGCAACTTAGATCTGGAACCTAAGCATGAGGTCTTCAGTTCGTGTTGTTTTCCCACTTCCCTAGCCCTACTGTGTCACACACGTTTCACACTCCAGCACAGTAGGTGGCGATAATACCGTTACAGATGGTGATAGTAACGTTGCGAATAATACCGACTTTCTCCAGCTCCCTGACGATGACTTTGTATACGTCATCATTTCTTACGATGCCGTCCAGCTGCTTCTGAATATCAGATTCGCAGTGTATCGCAAGTAGCGCTTGGGTCTCCTCTGTCGTCCAGTGTTGTCTAGATTTGGGATTTTCCATTTTTTGTTTTATAAAAACTTGCACGAAACATTAACAAACTTGCTAGCAAATGTTAGCTTGTAGCTAGCGATGCAATGTTTAAAATGGTGGCATTCACGAATGGTGAAATTCGCAGGACATAACCAAGACGTAAGGAACGTTGTTCATGCGTATGACGTACTTTCACCCTAAGCCCCAGGGCTTACTGCCGTGGCCCTGCCTTTTTAAAAGTGCTTATGGTAGGACTTAAGTTCTCGGATAAGCCCGCCTGAAGCCCCAGGAAAGCCAAAGGAAACACAACAGACCAGCCTCAAATGGAGCTAGTGTGGAATGCGTGGATAAAAATGACTTCAACTGTTCATTAAAAAAAATTACTCAAGTATTTTTGCAAGACAAGATAGTTTTGAGATTGGATGATAATTATTTTATTCAGAATTGCTACCACCTTTATGGAGAGGAAGAACATACACAGGTTTCCAAACTGTAAGAATGATGCCAGAGGTAATGCTAAGATTGAGGATATGTCATCTATTCAGAAACTAGCTGTGCTGAGAATTTCAGAGCAAATGGATACAGTCATCACCTGTTGATTTTCTTGCATCAATATTGCATAAGCTAGATAAGCTAGAAGAAGGATGAAGATTGTTTTTTTTTTTGTTTTAAAACAAACCCAAGCTTAAAGGTAGAATGAGTAGGATTTTTCTAAAACTCAATGTATAGACTCATACAAAAATAATTCTTTCAAATCATTGGTTATGACAACTAGTTGTGTGTGGTGGTGCCTTATCTGCAGAGACCCTGTCCTCTACCTGTCTTATTTTGCTGTGTACGGGACATTTCTGGCTGTTAAACTTTAGGCAGTGGGACTCTATAAATACGTAGTGACCAGGTGCCAGATCGCGATCGTAAGTACGCATCCAAGAGGAAGGTACGACACAGCACTGGAAAGACACAAAAATAGCAAGGTGAAACACCAAGGGAACAAAGCTCATTCCAAAGCGAGAGTGAATCTACGGTCGGCTTTCACCCACTGGTGAGCACTGAAGAAGAGGATTGGAATGAAGAGCAAGCCAACAGAGTTGGCTTGTATACTGGAATGTGTTCCGGCATCTGCGGTCAGGGGACGTGCGCTTCTGATGTTATTCTGCCCTCCCTGAACGTTGGTGCTTAGTTTGGCAGATCGGTAAACAGTTCTTCAAATGAGAGACAAAGGGTTCCAGGTGCAGTCTGAATGGCGGCTCCGAAGATAGTTTGTCTAGTCTGACATCTGCTGTTCCTCTAGTTTTGCTCTCAGCTTTTTACAAATGAAACACTGATTTATCACACTAGACACAAGTCTCTATCCCCCAGGTAGCCACAATCCAGCTGATCTATTAGCCCCTTCTGTGAAATGGTGTCCCTGGTGTGCAGCTTGTTCATGATATTTTCTGACCAGCAACGTAGCAATTTGTGTCTTGGGAATGATCAGAGGGTGTTTTTCATCAAAGAACATGTCAGTTGAGGATGTTCGGCCACCAACTGTCAACAGCCTATCTGTACAGAATGGAGTCAACTTATGAAGTGGGCTTCGTTTGGGGATTTGATCACCTTTGGTAAGACATTGGAACTCCCTTTCGAAGGCGTCTTGCTGTGCCGCCTTGATGTTTGATTCAGTTCGCATCTCTTGGGATGTCTGCAGGATGTTAATGGCTTCTGCTTCACTCGGGAATGACGCAAGGCCATCACCCACATAGAGGTTGTGCATGATGAAGTCTCTTGCACCAGTAGTGGAGGCAGCTGCTTCCAGGGCAGCTCGTCTGATGCAGTAAATGGCAAATGCTGGTGATGGACTGTTGGACTGATGGACTGTTGACAAAACAGAGCTGATGTTCCTCTCGGGGAAAGGTTGTCTGCACCGAGACCTGGCCATCACCATTGACAACACTGTGGTGACGCCAAATCTGGCTGTGATCCTGGATGACCAACTGTCGTTTGCTGAAAACCTTGCATCGGTCGCTCGCTCCTGCAGATTTCTCCTCTATAACATCAGGAGGATTACCCAATTCCTCACCGACGAGATGGCACAGGTGCTCATCCAGGCTCTGGTCATCTCCCGGCTGGACTACGGCAACTCCCTCCTTGCTGGCTCCCCGGCGTCGGCCATCAGACCTCTGGAGCTTGTTCAGAAAGCTGCAGCTTGTCTGGTGTTCAACCACCCTAAGTTCTCCCACACCACTCCCCTTCTCATGTCCCTACACTGGCTCCCAGTAGCTGCTCGCATCCAGTTTAAGACTCTGGTGCTAGCCTACAGGGCAGTGAAAGGAACAGCTCCTTCCTATCTCCAGGCCATGGTCAAGCCCTACACCCCCGCCCGACCACTTCGCTCTGCTGCCTCGGGACGCCTGATTGCCCCGTTGCTCAGAGGCCCCTGCTGTTGATCAACCCGGTCATGGCTCTTTTCTGTCCTGGCCCCACAGTGGTGGAATGAACTCCCCGCTGATGTCAGGACAGTGGAGTCGCTGCCCATCTTTCGGCGCAGGTTGAAAACTCACCTCTTCAAGAACTACTACCCTGTTACTTGTTCTTAGCACTTATTGTATTCACTCGTTTAAAAAAAAACTCTTTCTTGCACTTTTACTTAAGCACTGGTTTTGCTCTTAGATGCTTGTTTAGATGCACTTATGACCTCTGACGACTAGTAGTTCTCCTGATTTCCTACATTAAATGCACTTATTGTAAGTCGCTTTGGATAAAAGCGTTGGCTAAATGACTGTAATGTAATGTAATGTTGTCGAATACATGCACTGTCATCCGAAACGCTTTCACTTGTCTCTGTGGGTCATTGTTTTCATACCATGAGAACCTCAAAAAGTCTATGCTTCTCACAGACTTTGAAGCAATAAAACATCTGTTGCACATCTGCCGTAACTGCTGTTGGTTCTCTGCGGAAGCGAATCAGAACTCCAACAAGAGTATTATTCAGGTCAGGTCCACTCAGAAGCACATCATAGAGAGAAATTTCTTCATGTTTGGCACTCGAGTCGAACACCACCCTTATCTGGTCTGGCTTTTGGGGATGATAAAAACCAAATATGAGTAGGTACCAACTCTCCTCGCCTTCCTTTAACAGTGGAGCCAGCTCTGCTTGTTTTTCATCAAACATCTGTTGCATGAAATCGATGAATTGTTTTCTCATCTATGTGTCTCGGGTGCTCTGTTAGGGATGTGAGACTCTTGACGGTTTGAGGTCGGTTATTGGGAAGGCGGTTCCGTGGTGACCAAAAAGGCAAGGGAGCAACCCAATTGTTTGAACTGTCTTTATACACTTGTTCTAGTGTCTCCAGGAAAATCGCATCTTCAATTGACAAAACAGGTTTGTAATCGTGCTGTGTTCTCTGAAACACTTGGCTGCCAAGATCACCTGTCTCTCGCTCCAGGTGATATGTGGAGCTTTAAAGACTCAGGTTTGGAGTGTGACAACTGAGCCTCTCTTTGACCTGAATGCTGTTCAGACATGGACTCAAGAGTGAAGCGCCTCCATTTTGTAGGATGTTGGTCCTGTATACACTGATTCTAGCTGACTTATGTGCCTTTCCAAGACACACTTCTCTCACAATGACCCATCCAAGGTCAAGGCATTGACCATATGGTTCGCTGTGGAGTCCATTATGCTGTTCCCTGACTGCGCACACAATGTCTCTGCCAAGGAGAAGGAGAATGTCCGCATCTCGATCAATTTCTGGGATTTTGCCCTCAACTAACTTGAGATGTGGGTAGTGATAAGCAACACAGGTGATGGGATTTCTGTTCTATCATCAGGTATCATATCACACTCAGAGTAGGTAGGGAAAGCCGAGTTGCACTATCAACAGACTCAATGATGAAGTTGCTGGCACATCTCCCTGCTACCTCCATGACACCTGAGCATGTTTTCAATGTATATGGTTCCGAATGTCCGTCAATGTTGAAAAGTTTGTCTTCGCTAATGAGCGGTTACTTTGTTCATCTAGAACAATGTACGTCTTGACTGCTCTCTCTGCTTGACCCACAGGATACACTCTAACCAATCATATCTTAGAGCATGATCTTGAGCTGGCTGAGCATCCACGTATGTCTGTACATTTTGATGTCACAGCAGGAACATTTCGTTCTCTTTGCTCCCCGCCATGGTCTTCAGTGGTAACAGAGCTCTGTGATCAACAAAAGTTGAGTCAGTTCATCTGGATACAACATTTATTGACATCTGTCAATAAACATTGTATCCAGATGAACTGATTCAACCTTCTTTGATTTCCTTGCCTGAATTATTGAACATGCAACAAGACAGAGCTCTCTGATCTTTGTGGAAGAGGATCTGGATGTAGTACTGTTCGATGACTTCCACTACCACACTTTGTGCACTGCACTGTCTTATTACAGTCTTTGGCCATGTGGTGAATGGAAGAGCAACATTTAAAACAGATGTGTTTGTCTCTCAGGGGAGCTTTTCTTTCTTCTAAGCTCTTACTCCTGAAGAGGTGACATTTTTGCAGAGGATGTGGCTTACAGTGCAGTAGACATTGTTTATCAGGGTCTGTGATGCTCTTGTCTGTGGAAGTGTTTGGGCTAGCTCCTGCTGCGCTTGAAATCTCTGTCTTCCTGACAAACTGGGAGTTGGTATTTCTGCTTTACCATTTTCTCTCTTCTAGGATTGATGGTGATGGCACCAATGACACAGGCAAAGCTAGGGCCATTGCTAGTCTTGGCCTCCTTATTTATGAAGCTGACAAAAAATAAAAATGGAGGATAGGACATGCCATTGTCTTTCTTGTACTTCGAGGCAACTGTTACCCATCTTTCTTGAAGGTTGTATGGGAGATTTGCCAATATAGGATTTACTCCATGTGCTGTGTCAAGATGTGAAAGGCCCGGGAGGTAGCCATTCAACTTTGCTGCTTGCAGTTCCAGCAAAAGATCCCCTAGCTCTCTCAAGCACTGGTTTTCTGTTTATCAGCTTAGGAAAGTCCTCCATTTTCTTTAACAGTTCATGCTCGAAGATTTCTAGTGCACCAAAACAATCCTCGAGCCTCTGCCACACCATTTTAAGACCTGCACTGGGGTCGTTTTTGTATGCAGCTCTGATTCCCTTTGCTTGTGCAGCTGACTGTGGCCCAAGCCATTTGGAAAGCAAGTCTAGCTCCTCTTGAGGCAACAGATTCAGATCTTGAACTGCACTTTGGAACGAAGCTTTCCAAGCCCAGTGGTTCTCTAGTTGATCATCAAATTTCAGCAAACCTGAGCTGACCATCTTTCATCACATCAGATATTTTGCTAGCTCTGAGGTGTCAGTGTACTTACCACTTGCAGGTCTGGGTGTCAATACATCGGGCTGAGGATGGGGAAATCGATCATTGTTGATTGACTGTCCTCTGTAACCCCAGCTGTAAGGCTGTCTCTTTGGGCTCAAAGCACAGCTGCGCTGTGGTCTCATCATTTCTGCCATGTGTGTACCAGAGATGAATGGCAAGGGTTTAAACTGCTGACTATCGTACTCACTGTGCTGGCGACCACTTGGTTCTTTGTAGACTTTTGCTACTGCATCGATGGCCATGGCTGGCTGTGGCACTGGTGAAGATGAGAGTTCAGGAAGATTTACCTGAAGAGTCTGAAGATCAAAAGTTGAGTTTCGACTGTTGCTGCACATACTCTTGTGTTCATTGAGTGGGGTTAATAGCTGACATCTTGTCTAGTAGGGGCTGTTGTGGGTCTCCACTTTTTTTGCGTGGATGCTTCCCAAGCTTCAGCCTCAGCTAGTGCTGCCGCAGCCGCTTTCTGTGATTTGAGTACATGCAGCTCAGCGTCGATCAGCTTGTTGTGTCAGATTGTTTGCTTCCTGCTCTGCAAAAGAAAGTTGGACGCGTGCAGCTTCTGCCTTTGCTCGTGCTCTGGCGGCAGCTTTAGATGATGTTGTGAGCTGACTGGAGTGTATAGAACCAGAGACTCTTGCTCTTGTTTCCAGTGTGGCTTCCATTCTTTTCTCTGCAGGACTTGGCATGGTTGATGAGCTTTCACACTTGAAACTTAAAACAGTTCTTCCAATGAGAGACAAAGGATTCCAGGTGCAGTCTGAATGTTTATTGCCTCTGGAACACAAACTGAGCATCATCAGAACTCTGCAACACAGAGCTGACAATGTGCCCAGCAGCACTCAGGCCCAACGAGAAGAACACAAACACCTGAGGGGAGCTTTAAAAACCTGCAGCTTCCCCAGTTGGACCTTTGTGAAAACTGCAACACGTTCCAAAAAGTCCAACCAGGTGAGCGACGAGGAGAAAAGGAACAGAAGGAAGAGCACAGTCATCCCGTATGTTTCTGGGGTCTCCGAGAAACTCGGGAGAATTTTCAACAAACACCGCATCCCGGTACACTTCAAACCCAGCAATACACTCTGACAAAGACTGGTTCATCCCAAAGACCATGTACCACACACCCAAAAAAGCAATCTGGTGTATGCCGTACAATGCAATGAGGATTGCACTGACCTATACATAGGAGAAACCAAACAACCACTACACAAACGGATGGCCCAACACAGAAGGCCAAACTCCTCAGGACAAGACTCAGCAGTCTATCTACACCTAAAGGAGAAGACACACTCCTTCGAGGACAGCAACGTACACATTTTGGACAGAGAAGATAGATGGTTTGAAAGAGGGGTGAAGGAAGCCATCTATGTGAAACTGGAAAAACCATCCCTCAACAGAGGAGGAGGTCTGCGACACCACCTATCTCCCACTTACAATGCCGTCCTTTCATCTCTACCCAGGAGACTCAAGAAGCCTAGCCTCCAAGAACAACAGTCGCTCACTAACGGCTCCAACCACTCTCATGACCACTGAACAATGAAGTCGAAACTAACACCCCCAACGACCGTCGCTGCTAAACAAATGCAAATCAATAGCTCCGATAACGACAGGCGCGGCCAAACATCGGTACACAAAAGAGCCACTCATATCTATGGCTCTGTTAGCGACGGGCATTGGTAAACACCGGGACACAAAGAGCCATGGACATCTATAGCTCTGAGTTTGACAACGACTCCTAGAGGATAAATAACTGAGTCTCATCAGCAGCCAGTCAGACTAGCTTGGTCTAGTCAGAAAGGCACAAACTGAGGAAGCCTCTTGGATGAGAGGCGAAACGTCTTCACGGATATACACTCACCGGCCACTTTATTAGGCACACCCGTCCAGCTGCTCGTTGACACAAATTTCTAATCAGCCAATCACATGGCAGCAACTCAATGCATTTAGGCATGTAGACATGGTCAAGACGATCTGCTGCAGTTCAAACCGAGCAACAGAATGGGGAAGAAAGGTGATTTAAGTGACTTTGAACGTGGCATGGTTGTTGGTGCCAGACGGGCTCGTCTGAGTATTTCAGAAACTGCTGATCTACTGGGATTTTCACGCACAACCATCTCTAGGGTTTACAGAGAATGGTCCGAAAAAGAGAAAATATCCAGTGAGCAGCAGTTCTGTGAGCGAAAATGCCTTGTTGATGCCAGAGGTCAGAGGAGAATGGCCAGACTGGTTCAAGCTGATAGAAAGGCAACAGTAACTCAAATAACCACTCATTACAACCGAGGTATGCAGAAGAGCATCTCTGAACGCACAACACGTTGAACCTTGAGGCAGATGGGCTACAGCAGCAGAAGACCACACCGGGTGCCACTCCTGTCAGCTAAGAACAGGAAACTGAGGCTACAATTTGCACAAGCTCACCAAAATTGGACAATAGAAGATTGGAAAAACGTTGCCTGGTCTGATGAGTCTCGATTTCTGCTGCGACATTCGGATGGTAGGGTCAGAATTTGGCGTCAACAACATGAAAGCATGGATCCATCCTGCCTTGTATCAACGGTTCAGGCTGGTGGTGGTGGTGTAATGGTGTGGGGGATATTTTCTTGGCACACTTTGGGCCCCTTAGTACCAATTGAGCATCGTGTCAACACCACAGCCTACCTGAGTATTGTTGCTGACCATGTCCATCCCTTTATGACCACAGTGTTCCCATCTTCTGATGGCTACTTCCAGCAGGATAACGCGCCATGTCATAAAGCTCGAATCATCTCAGACTGGTTTCTTGAACATGACAATGAGTTCACTGTACTCAAATGGCCTCCACAGTCACCAGATCTCAATCCAATAGAGCAACTTTGGGATGTGGTGGACCGGGAGATTCGCATCATGGATGTGCAGCCGACAAATCTGCGGCAACTGCGTGATGCTATTATGTCAATATGGACCAAACTCTCTGAGGAATGTTTCCAGTACCTTGTTGAATCTATGCCACGAAGGATTAAGGCAGTTCTGAAGGCAAAAGGGGGTCCAACCCAGTACTAGCAAGGTGTACCTAATAAAGTGGCCAGTGAGTGTATACCAAGTCCAGTTGCACTTGACTCAACTCCTTTGGATCCCAAATAAAGGCGCTGCAAAATCACAAAAAACAAGAAAAAACACATTAAATCACATTTTAGTTACATAACATATTCACTAAATTAAATGTGGAAAATAATTAGAGCTTAGTCCGCTAGCAGGGTTAGGGTTAGGGTTAGCTTAGTCCGCTAGCATAAAGCTAACATAATGGAAATTGTCATCGACGCACTAACAGAAATTAGCATCACGATATTATCTTAACAAGCGATCGCTTTTACTTCAAAATGCTCAACATAAAACGACATGTGCTATTACTTACAGGCATGTATGTCCTGTGCTCTGGGACACGAACTAATAGCTGCTGACGTCACACTGCTAGCGCCAGCTGCTGCTGTTTTCTTCTTCCACACTCTACACACGTTAAACTCACATGTTCTACCTAGTGGTGTGGTGGAGGTACTGCATACCAGGAGAGGCAGCACAGACGCGGTTGAGCTGGGGGGGAGGGGCCAACTTTGAATGTTGTGTTTACAAACTGCAACTGACAAATCCTACTCGTTCTACCTTTCACTGTTGGATTTGTCAGTCAGGCTTAGTCTGATGTAGGCTGATTTGTTAACTTGGAGGGAGAAAGCGAGTCTCTTTTTTAGAAGTTTTAGCGTGAGTGCTGGGGGCATTCACACTGTTGCTTTGCAGTTCTTTATTTATTTATTTTTCTTCCGCCCATTGTTTGACACTTTGTAGCTCCTTCATACTTTTAGCTACTGAAACCATTCAACTGTCAAAATTTTCAACTCATTAAGGGCATTAGTGCTCCCCTTTCAGACTGTTCATACCTTTTGAACTTTTTGAAATATTCAACTTTTTTCAGCCATTTTTTTGGATGGGAGTCAATGGGGGACTTTTGCAACCTTTCCACCTCTTTTACTCCTTCATACTTTTAGCCACTGGAACCATTCAGGTATCAAAATGTTCATCTCTTTAAGCCCATTAAGGCTCACATTTCGGTAATCTTTTATACTTTTAGACATATTAAGCTTTTTGTACTTTTTCAAAACAATGGAAGTCTATGGGGAAAGGTTGAAACCCTCGTCACCTTTGAACTGTATCTCCTCCTTCATGTTTTGAGCTAGAAACCCCATTTAAAGCTTAAACAGTTCAGGACATTCGGCTCTTTCAGAATCCTATTCAGATTTTAAAAATATGTTATAGTTTTTGAACAATTCAGCTCTAAAGTTTAGCAATTCTGCCATACGCTTTGCCTGTTAGAATGTCCAGTCCTATTGTGACATCACATATCAACTTGAAACTCAACTGCCAGGCTAATTACTGTCAACTCTCAGCACCTGGTAGATTTGATCAGCTTCTGCCACTTCTTAACTGCTCTTCCGCCCTCTTCAAACTTCCTACCTTCCTTCCTACCTACCTACCTTCCTTCCTACCTTCCTACAACCTTACTACCTTCCTTCCTACAACCTTCTTACCTTCCTTCCTACCTGCCTTCCTTCCTTCTGACAACCTTACTACCTTCCTTCCTACAACCTTCTTACCTTCCTTCCTACCTGCCTTCCTTCCTTCCTAAAACCCTCCTACCTTGCTTCCTACCTTCCTTCCCACACCTTTCCTGCCTTCCTACCTTCATACAATCTTCCTACCTTTCTTCCTACCTACCTTCCTTCCTTCCTACAACTTTCCTACCTTGCTTCCTACCATCCTTCCTACAACCTTCTTACCTTCCTACCTTGCTTCCTACCTACCTTCCTTCCTACAACCTTACCTTCCTTCCTACCTTCCTCCCTACAACTTTCCTACCACCTCCCTGCTATCCTACCTTCCTACAACCTTCCTACCCTTCCTCTTCATCACCACTCTTCATCTTCATCACTACCCTTCCCCTCATCGCTACTCTTCATCTTCATCACTACCCTTCTTCTTCATCACTACCCTTCTTCTTCATCACTCTTCATCTTCATCACTACCCCTCCTCTCATTCAACCCCTCCTCTCATTCTACACACATTTCAGTTTCCAACAATCAAATTGTTTAGGTATTTAGCACATTAAGACAAATTTTTCAGTTTTTTATACCTTTAAAACTTTTAAAATATTCAGCCATTTCAGTTTCCAGGTATTTCAGGTAGGCTAGTGACTGTCTGACTTTTCCTATTTATCCATTTTCAGCAATGCTTTCGTGATTTCTTTCAGCAGCTCAGCATTCACACGCGTTTTCTGTGGAAAAGCATTTTTCTAGTTTAGAATTGCATCAACTCATATTATGCTTGCTTGTTTTAGAGTGAGCTCCAGGAGTGTCATAGCAGGCTTGGAGAGTTGGAGGTGGAGCTTCAGAAGGCCAATAACGAGGCTTACGGTGCTGAACACCAGCTAACACAGCTGTCACTCAAGGTATGGAGGCTTCTCATTGGCCCACTACACCAGGTGCATCATTGAGTGGCGTGTCTCAAGAGAAACACTCTCTCACCTTAATCTGTCCCGGTTTGTTTAGGCCAGAGTCTGGACTGAGTCCCAGGGATGGCAGTGCAGCCTGTTATGTCATTTTATGCGACAAGTCTATTTGTTGTACATAGATACAAAACATATAATGAATCTCAGTATACAGGATTACACATATAGACCAGTGGTTCTGTGTGTGTGTGTGTGTGTCTCTGTCTCTCTCTCTCTCTCTCTCTCTCTCTCTCTCTCTCTCTCTCTCTCTCTCTCTCTCTCTCTCTCTCTCTCTGTCTCTCTCGTGTATGCATGCATACGCATGTGCGCGTAGTTAGTTAGCAGAGAGGAGATGAAGCAGCAGATATCCCTGTTGAACAGACAACTTCTTCTACTGCAAGAGACAAACAGACTGTTGACCTTTCAACAAGAGAGAGACCCACTCTACAAACAGGTACACACACACACACAAAATTCAGATATACTTGCATTTACTCCCTCAGCAGATGCTTATATCCATACAGCTAACAAGACAGTCAGCAACTACCAGAGAGATCTGTGTAGTGGTACCAGCTGACATCACAGAATACTACATAGTAATCGTAAATAGAACACTACATAGTAATAATAAATAGAACGCTGCATAGTAATAATAAATAGAACTCTACACAGTAATAATAAATAGAACGCTACATAGTAATCATAAATAGAACGCTACATAGTAATAATAAATAGAACGCTACATTGTAATAATAATGAATAGAACTCTACACAGTAATAATAAATGGAATGCTACATAGTAATAATAAATAATAATAAATAGAACGCTACATAATCATAAATAGAACGCTACATAGTAATAATCAATAATTATAAATAGAACGCTACATAGTAATCATTAATAGAAGGCGACATAGTTATAATAAATGGCACGCTACTTAGTAATAATAAATGATAATAAATAGGACACTACATAGTAATAATAAATGGGACACACATAGTAATAATAAATAGTATGCTACATAGTGATAATAAATGGAACGATACATAGTAATAATAAATAGAATGCTACATAGTAATAATATAAATGGAATGCTACATAGTAATCATAAATAGAACGCTACATAGTAATAATCAATAATAATAAATAGAACGCTACATAATCATAAATAGAATGCTACATAGTAATCATAAATAGAACGCTACATAGTTATAATAAATGGCACGCTACTTAGTAATAATAAATGATAATAATTAGAACACTACATAGTAATAATAAATGGGACACCACATAGTAATAATAAATAGTATGCTACATAGTGATAATAAATGGAACGATACATAGTAATAATAAATAGAATGCTACATAGTAATAATATAAATGGAATGCTACATAGTAAGCATAGATAGAACGCTACATCTACTACTACTACTACAACTTCCGGCTGCTCCCATTAGGGGGCGCCACAGCAGATCATCCGTTTCCATTTTTTCCTGTCTTCTGCATCTTCCTCTGTCACACCAGCCACCTGCATGTCTTCCCTCACCACATCCATAAACCTCCTCTTTGGTCTTCCTCTTCTCCTCTTTCCTGGCAGCCTCATATTCAGCATAAATAGAACACTATATAGTAATAATAAATGGAACGCTACATAGTACATTACATTACATTCCAGTCATGTAGCCGACGCTTTTATCCAAAGCGACTTACAATAAGAGCATCATGTAACGTAGGACATCAGGAGAACTACTAGTCATCAGAGGTCATAAGAGCATCATGTACCGTAGGAGATCAGGAGAACTACTAGTCATCAGAGGTCATAAGTGCATCTAAACAAGCATCTAAGAGCAAAACCAGTGCTAAAGTAAAAGTGCAAGAAAGAGATTTTTTTTTGTTTTTTAAATGAGTGAATACAATATGTGCTAAGAGCAAGTAACAGGGTAGTAGTTCTTGAAGAGGTGAGTTTTCAACCTGCGCCGAAAGATGGACAGCGACCCCGCTGTCCTGACTCAGTGGGGAGTTCATTCCACCACTGTGGGGCCAGGATAGAAAAGAGCCATGACCGGGTTGATCAACAGCAGGGGCCTCTGAGCAACGGGGCAATCAGGCGTCCCGAGGCAGCAGAGCGAAGTGGTCGGGCGGGGGTGTAGGGCTTGACCATGGCCTGGAGATAGGAAGGAGCTGTTCCTTTCACTGCCCTGTAGGCTAGCACTAGAGTCTTAAACTGGATGCGAGCAGCTACTGGGAGCCAGTGTAGAGACATGGGAAGGGGAGTTGTGTGGGAGAACTTAGGGTGGTTGAACACCAGACGAGCTGCAGCTTTCTGAACAAGCTCCAGAGGTCTGATGGCCGACGCCGGGGCACCAGCAAGGAGGGATTTGCCGTAGTCCAGCCAGGAGATCACCAGAGCCGGGATGAGCACCTGTGCCGTCTCGTCAGTGAGGAATGGGCGAATCCTCCTGATGTTATAGAGGAGAAATCTGCAGGAGCGAGCAACCGATGCAACGTTTGCAGTAAACGACAGTTGGTCATCCAGGATCACACCCAGATTCTTCGCAGTCCGAGTCGGCGTCACCACGGTGTTGTCAATGTTGATGGCCAGGGCTCGGTGCGGGCAACCTTTCCCCGGGAGGAACATCAGCTCTGTCTTGTCCAGATTGAGCTTCAGGTGGTGTGTCACCATCCACTCCGAGATGTCAGTCAAGCACACAGCAATGCGTGTCTCTACTTGTGTGTCAGAGGGAGGAAAGGACAAGATCAGCTGGGTGTCATCGGCATAACAATGGTAAGAGAAGTCATGCAGAACCCAGGGATGTCGTGTACAGGGAGAAAAGGAGAGGACCCAGAACAAAACCCTGTGAAATGCCTGTAGTCAGTCTACGAGGCTCCGACACAGATCCCCTCCATGCCACCTGGTAGGAGCGACCCGTCAGGTAGGATGCAAACATTGAGAGTGCAGAGCCTGTGACACCCTGCCCTCGAAGGTAGAGAGGAGGATCTGTTGGTTCACTGTGTCGAACGCAGCTGACAGGTCCAGGAGTATCAGGACAGAGGAGAGAGAGTTTGCTGTCGCAGAGTGCAGCAATTCTGTCACTGCAAGGAGTGCCGTCTCTGTCGAGTGACCCACCCTGAACCCAGACTGGTTGGGGTCCAGGAGGTTGTTCTGGTGGAGGTACAAATAAAGTTGTTTAAAGACAACACGTTCGAAAGTTTTGGATAGAAAGGTTAGAAGGTAAACCGGTCTGTAGTTTTTGACATCAGAGGGGTTAAGTGATGGTTTCTTGAGAAGGGGGGTGACTCTAGCAGTCTTGAAAATGGATGGAAAGCATCCTGCCTGGAGGGAGGTGCTGATGAGGTGGGTTAGAAAGGGAAGGAGTTCAGGGGCTATAGACTGAAGAAGAGGGGAGGGGACCGGGGCAAGGGAGCATGTGGTGGGGCGACTGGATGTGATGAGGTTGAGGACCTTGTCGGGGGAGAGGGGAGCGAGGTGGGATAGGGTGGGACGTGGAGAGGTGAGGGGGAGTGCAGAGGGTGGGATAGTGCAAGCACCACTAACCGGGTGGTAAGAAAAAGAGGATCTGATGTCGTTTACCTTCTTGTCAAAGAAGTTAGCGAAGTCATCAGGGAGAAGGGAGGAAGTAGGAGGAGGAGGTGGGGGTTGAAGAAGTGTAGAGAAGGTTTCAAAGAGTTTCTTAGGATTAGAGGCAGAGGAAAGAAGTGGATTGGAAGTTGAGAAGGTCCTCTGGGAGTTTGCCGTTTCTCCATTTGCGCTCTGCCACTCTTAGGCTCCGTTTGTCAGTACGTACTGAGTCGGTCAGCCAAGGGGCAGGTAGAGTTGGGCGTGCAGGCCTGGAGTTGAGGGGACAGATTGTCCAGAGAAGAGGAGAGGGTAGAGAGAAGAACATCAGTAGCAGTGTCAGTGGGTAGGAGAGAGAAAGATTCAGGTGTAGGGAGGATAGAGGTAACAGAGGCAGAAAGATCAGTGGCGGAGAGAGAGCGACGGGGTCTACGGATGGAAACCATGTGGGCAGGGGGAGGGGCTGAGGGATGAAGAGACGGAGAGAGAGTAGGACATGCAATAGTGGTCAGAGAGATGGAGGGGAGTAACAGAGAGATTGGAAATAGGACAGTGTCTAGTAAAGATAAGGTCCAGCTGGTTGCCAACCTTGTGGGTAGGAGGAGAGGGTGAGAGGTGAAGGTCAAAGGAGGAGAGGAAAGAGAGAAGAGGATCTAGCTTGTCTGTGTGGATGTTGAAGTCACTGAGAAGGGTAAGTGCAGAGTCATCAACAGGGAAGTGTGAGACAAGTGTGTCAAGCTCCTCCAGAAACTCACCAAGGGGGCCTGGTGGGTGGTACACAACCATGATGGTGAGTTTGACTGGATAAGAGACAGTAACAGCATGAAATTCAAAAGAGGGTGGAGAGAATTGTGGAGTGGAAACAAGAGAGTATTTCCATTTCGAGGAGATTAGCAGGCCAGTACCACCACCTCGCCTCCCAGCTCTGGGAGTGTGAGATAAAGAGTACACATCAGTCAGAGCTGCGGGTGTGATAGTGTTTTCTGGCATGATCCAGGTCTCAGTTAGAGCAAGAAAGTTGAGGGAGAGCAAGGATGCGTAGCCTGAGATAAACTCAGCTTTCGGCACCGCAGACTGGCAATTCCAGAGCCCTCCCGTCACCACTTGCTCAACGTGAGTGGAGAGAGTGGGATAGATGAGATTGGTAGGGTCACAGCGCCTCGGAGTGACCCAACGTCTACGCCAGCCCTGGGAAGAGGAAAGGACAGGAATGCGAAGGAAACACATAGTCTATACTAGGTACACAAAATACAGATGACTGACCGGATCTAAACAGAGCAGTCCTTGCTTGACAAAGTCTTGGCTTGAAAAAGTCATGCTTGCCTTCGTTCAACCTAGACCTGTTTGCCTGACGCTTGGAAGCGTTAGCTTCCAAGCAGCAGCAGTGATTTAAAGAACACTGATTGCTAATTGTCTGCCAGGAGTGCAGGCCACACCCTAGCCACTTAACACCCAGTTGGCCAAAGAGGTACACTGAAAATAGGCCTATTGCCCAAAAACTGGTCACTTATGTAAAACTCTATCAAACCTCACACAATACAATTAAAACTGCAAACAGCAAGTTACCAGGGAATATATTTGTAAGCTAAAAGGGTAACTAAGTCAAAACAGCTAGACAACAAGAAATATTTAAGGACACACTAAGTGAAAAACAGCTACAGCTAGAATAAGACAGCTACAGCTAGAATAAGATCCCACTAGTTCCCACTAGGAACCAGCAGCAGGTGTACAGAGAAAAGGACTAATACTCAAGCAGCTGGAATAAGACTAGTAGCAACTTGTTAAGCAAGAAAGATGATACTTACTCTATTCTAGATGAACCAGCAATTCAGAATCACTCCAGAAGTTAAAATGCACACTAGTTTTATTACACTAGTGATAATAAATTGAATGCTACATACTAATCATAAATAGAATGCAACATAGTAATCATAAATATAACGCTACATAGTAATTATAAATAGAACGCTGCATAGTAATAATAAATAGAAAGCTAAAAATAGAATGCTGCATAGTAATAATAACTAGTACGCTACATAGTAGTTAATGGAACGCTACATAGTTATAATAAATAGAACGCTACATAGTATTAATAAATAGAATGCTACATAGTATTAATAAATAGAATGCTGTAGTGGTTATAGGGATACATAATTCCCCTTATTGAGCTAGTGGGAACGTTAGTTTACAGCTGCTGTTTTCTCGGTTCGTGTTTACAGTGACACACTTCCGCTGCGCGGGTTTTTGTCGTTGTTGTTATGGTGAGGAATAAATGTTGCACATTTGTAGCCGAAAGAGAAAGTTGTCACGACTCCTGCTTGAGCTCCTCTACACTGGTGACCCCGATGTTTGTCTCTTGGTGTGAGGACTCTGCTGCTTTGCCTGCGGTTAACCAGCCCCCAGCTCCTGTTCGGCGGGCAGAGAGATCCGCCCCCCTCGCCACACTGACTTTTCGTATTAAGGCGAATTCTGGTGTAGAGGAGCTCAATCAGGAGTCGTGACAACTTTCTCTTTCGGCTACACAGCGTGCACCATTTATTCCTTCACCATAACAACAACGACAAAAACCCGCACAGTGGAAGTGTATCACTGTACACATGAACCTTGCAAACATCAGCTGTAAACAAACGTTCCTACTAGCTCAATAAGGGGAATTATGTATCCCTATAACCATTACAATGCTACAAATAGAACACTACATAATAATAATAAACAGAACGCTACATAGTAGTAATAAATGGAGCGCTACATAGTAATAATAAATGGAACGCTACATAGTAATGATAAATAGAATGCTAAACATAGAATGCTACATAGTAATAATAAATAGAATGCTAAAAATAGAATGCTACATAGTAATAATAAATAGAACGCTACATAGTAATAATAAATAGAACGCTACATAATAATCACAAATAGAACGCTACATAGCAATAATAAATAGAACGCTACATAATAATCACAAATAGAACGCTACATAGTAATAATAAATAGAACGCTACATAGTAATAATAAATAGAACGCTACATAACAATCACAAATAGAACGCTACATAGCAATAATAAATAGAACGCTACATAACAATCACAAATAGAACGCTACATAGCAATAATAAATAGAACGCTACATAATAATCACAAATAGAACGCTACATAGTAATAATAAATAGAACGCTACATAGTAGTAATAAATGGAGCGCTACATAGTAATAAATGGAACGCTACATAGTAATAAATAGAATGCTACATAGTAATAATAAATAGAATGCTAAAAATAGAATGCTACATAGTAATAATAAATGGAACGCTACATAATAATCACAAATAGAACGCTACATAGCAATAATAAATAGAACGCTACATAATAATCACAAATAGAACGCTACATAGTAATAATAAATAGAACGCTACATAATATCACAAATAGAACGCTACATAGTAATAATCAATAGAACGCTATATAATAATTATAAATAGAACACGACACGGTACTAATAAAATAGACTTCTACACAGTAATCATAAATAGAATGCTGCATAGTAATCATAAATAGAACACTACACAGTAATAATAAATAGAATCCTACATAGTAGTAATAATAGAACGCTACATAATAGTCAAATAGAACGGCTAAATAGTAATAATAAATAGAACGCTGCATAGTAGTAATAAATAATACTGGTACCGACTTTCAAGAATAAGGGTGATGTGCAGAACTGTAGCAACTACAGAGGTATAAAGTTGATCAGCCACAGCATGAAGATATGGGGAAGAGTAATAGAAGCTAGGTTAAGAGGAGAGGTCATGATCAGCCACAGCATGAAGATATGGGAAAGAGTAATAGAAGCTAGGTTAAGAGGAGAGGTCATGATCAGCAGCAGCAGTATGGTTTCATGCCAGGAAAGAGCACCACAGAGGTGATGTTTGCTTTGAGAATGTTGATGGAGAAGTATAGAGAAGGCCAGAAAGAGTCACATTGTGTCTTTGTAGATTTAGAGAAAGCATATGACAGGGTGCCGAGAGAGGAGGTGTGGTATTGTATGAGGACATCAGGAGTGGCAGAGAAGTATGTAGGAGTGGTGCAGGATATATATGAGGGAAGTGTGACAGGGGTGAAAAAAGAATGAGCTGATTATTATTGAATCATTTCATAACAGCAACCAAATTAAAGTATATGAAATTAACAGGTTCTTCTATAAACTGTATTTCAGTTTTGAATATGAATATAACTTGTGTAAAGTTTCTTAAAAATAAGTTGGTTTTTTTTTTTATATATATATATATATAAGCATGTGACCTGTTTTGACACTGCCCCTCAAAGCATCGGAATTGAGAATTGTTAAGAACCAGAATCAATAAGCAGAATCGGACTCAGAATAGTTAAAATCCAGATGATTACTGGGCAGTCAAGGTGCTGCAGGATGTAGTACAGTCTCACGTTGACTGCATCCTCCACTGACCTGCTGCCTGGTCGGCAAACTGCAGGGGTCCAGTAGACATTCTTCTGCAGGGGTCCAGTAGACATTCTTCTGCAGGGGTCCAGTAGACATTCTTCTGCAGGGGGTCCAGTAGACTTTCTTCTGCAGGGGTCCAGTAGACATTCTTCTGCAGGGGTCCAGTAGACATTCTTCTGCAGGGGGTCCAGTAGACATTCTTCAGGTGGGCTGGCAACAGTCATTCAAAAGACTTCATGACAGGGTGGTGTAGCGGTCTAAGCATCGGCTTTGTGTCAATGTACTTGCCTACTGGGGACCGGGATTCGCGCCCCGGTCTCGTCAGATCCAACTATGGCCAGATTCGATGAAGCAGTAATAATTGGCAACACTGTCTTTGGGAGGGGGCGGAGTCGGCTTGTGTTCGTCACATGAGTGCGTCTCTGTGTGTGTCGGAAAAAGCAGTGGTTTGGCCTGGATTCGCCTTGTCACGGAAGTGGGGAGGTGTCTCCTTCGAGACTGCCGGCCAGAGAGATGCAGTTGGCGAGCGCATGCAGTACAAGGGTGGGTGTTTGAATTAGAATAGGGAGCAATTGGCCACTAAATTGGGAGAAAAAGGGAAAAACCAAAATTTAAAAAAAATAAAAAGGCTTCACGACCACACACGTCAGAACGACGGGCCTGTGGTCATTCAGTCCTGTGATGGAGGGTTTCTTGGGGACTGGGATGATGGTGTAGCATTTGAAGCAGGAGGGAACGTCACACAGCTCCAGGGATCTGTTGAAGATCTGCGTGAAGATTGGAGCCAGTTGGTCAGCACAGGCTTGGGGAAACACCGTCTGGACCTGGTTCTTTCCTGGTCTTCTGTCTCTGGAAAAGCCGGCTCATGTCCTCCACACGTATCTTGAGTGCAGCCTGAATATTGGGGGGTGAGTCAGGAGTTGCCAGTGATGTGGTGGGGGCTGTTGTTGTTGGGTTGGAGTGGGTGAGGGGTGGGAATTTGTCCCTCTCAAATGTGCAGTAGAAGATGTTCAGGTCATCAGCCAGGTCTTTGTATGCCTCAGCATGGGGGGATAGTCTTCTGTACTTGGTGATGTCTTGCAGACCCCTCCACACTGACAGGGTTACTGGCTGAAAACCTGTTTTTCAGCTGTTCAGTGTAGCTTATGTTAGACACTCTGATCCCTTCTGTCAGTGAATTTCTGGCCTGCTTGTACAGGGCTCGTCTGTAGGCATCTTGCTGGGCCTGCTGAAGTTTTCTTAGTGTGGCTGTGAATCCAGGCTTGTTATTGTTGTATGTGCAGAAGGTCTTAGTAGCCACACAAGTCTTCACAAAAGCTGATGTAAGATGTCACAGTGTCATTTAGTTCATCCAGGTTTTCAGGTGCAGCTTCAGATACACTCCAGTCGGTGCAGTCCAAACAGTCCTGCAGCTCCTGCTTTGCTTCGCTGGTCCATTTCTTCACTGTTTTAACCACAGGCTTTGCAGATTTTAGTTTCTGCCGGTAGGTTGGAATAAGATGAACCAGGCAGTGATCAGAGTGCCCCAAAGCTGCCCGGGGGACAGAGCGATATGCATCTTTAAGAACTGTTTAGCAGTGGTCCCGTGTGTTATTTTCCCTAGTGGGACAATTAATATGCTGTCTGTATTTTGGCATTTCCTAGACTAATTTTGCTCTTTTGAAGTCCCCAAAGATTATTAAAAGTTTGTGTGTATATTTTTGTTCCAGGCCATTAATCTGGTCGGCCAGGGTTTGCAGTGCGCCATTCATGCTGGCCTGGGGTGGGCTGTAAACACCAACCAGGATGAAGAATGAAAACTCCTGCGTTGAATAAAGTGGCTTGCAGTTTATGAACGATGACTCCAAGTTTGGGCTGCAGTATTTACTTAACACTGTGACATCTGTACACCAACCATCATTTATGGAGAAGCAAATTCCGCCACCCTTCGCTTTCCTCGATAGCACCGTTATGCGATCCACTCAGTGTAGGCAGAAGCCCGGCACATTTAACCCGCTAGCGGGGGTGGATTCGCTGAGCCAGGTTTCAGTGAAACAAGGGCAGCAGAACGTGCAACGTCCTTGTTTTTCCACTGAGAAGCAGCTAGTCCATTTTGTTAAGCATGGAGCGGAGATTCACCAGGTGAGTTGCTGGGAGTGCAGATTGAAATCCCCGCTGTTGGAGCCTCACCAGCACGCCGGCCCACTTCCCCCCATTTGCGCTGCCTCCATGTCCCACAGAGAGCTGATGTTCCTCCAACTAAAATCTCCAAAAAACGTTCCGGTTTTGTGAAAATTGGTGAAGAACTATCTGGAGTGGAGCGTCTGGGTGGCGTGGCGGTCTATTCCGTTGCCTACCAACACAGGGCTCACCGGATTGAATCCCTGTGTTTCCTCCGGCTTGGTCGGGTGTCCCTACAGACACAATTGGCTGTCTGCGGGTGGGAGGCCGGATGTGGGTATGTGTCCTGGTCGCTGCGCTAGCGCCTCCTCTGGTCAGTCGGGGTGCCTGTTCAGGAGGGGAGGAAGGGAAACTGGAGGGAATAGCGTGATCCTCCCATGCGTTACGCCCCCCTGGTGAAACTCCTCACTGTCAGGTGAAAAGACGCGGCTGGTGACTCCACATGTATGGGAGGAGGCATATGGTAGTCTGCAGCCCTCCCCAGATCGGCAGAGGGGGTGGAGCAGAGACCAGGACGGCTCAGAGGAGTGGGTTAATTGGCCAAGTACAATTGGGGAGAAAAAAAAGCGGGGGGGACAACTCTGGAGTTAACTGCTTAATGTTAAGTATTTCTTCTCTAGTGAAAATAATCAGGTTTGAGTAACCGGACACACAAAGTACTCGAGAGCGCTGTACTGAGGCTGCTATCCCCGGCGCCATCTATAATCTACAATCATGTCATTGTTGTACTCAGTGAAGTTGCAGTAGTAGTACTTTTGCTAAACTGAATCATATAAAAGCAGCACTATATGAAATAATGGTAGTAATAGTACATTTGCGAGATAGTAATCATATCGCAGCAAAGAGTACATATCATGTCAAGTGCATTGGCTGAAGTGTGTTTTAGATCATCAAGAAGCAGTGACTAGGACACTCAAAGTACATCACACAATACCATACAGTCGCAATCAAAATTATTCAAGCCCAAATTAAGTTTATTGGCAAAATTTACAAACTGTCAGCTGTTTGCAATAAACAAATCAAACAACAACAATTTAAATAGCTCAACACAACTACAAACCCCGATTCCAGTGAAGTTGGGACGTTGTGTAAAACGTGAATAAAAACAGAATACAATGATTTGCAAATCCTTTTCCACCTATATTCAACTGAATACACTACAAAGACAAGATATTTAATGTTCAAACTGATAAACTTTATTGTTTTTTTGCAAATATTCACTCATTGTGAATGTGATGCCTGCAACACGTTCCAAAGAAGCTGGGACAGGGGCATGTTCACCACTGTGTTACACCACCTTTCCTTTTAACAACACTCATTAAGCGTTTGGGAACTGAGGACACTACTTGTTGAAGCTTGGTAGGTGGAATTCTTTCCCATTCTTACTTGATGTACGACTTCAGTTGCTCAACAGTCCGGGGTCTCCGTTGTCGTATTTTGCTTATTGTGCGCCGCTCATGTTCAATGGGAGACAGGTCTGGACTGCAGGCAGGCCGGTCCAGTACCCGCACTCTTTTACTACGAAGCCCCGCTGGTGTAACACGTGTCGAATGTGGCTTGGCATTGTCTTGCTGAAATAAGCAGGGATGTCCCTGAAAAAGACGTCGCTTGGATGGCAGCATATGTTGCTCCAAAACCTGTATGTACCTTTCAGCATTAATGGTGCCTTCACAGATGTGCAAGTTACCCATGATGCCATGGGCACTAACACACCCCCATACCATCACACATGTTGGCTTTTGAACTTTGCTCTGATAACAATCTGGATGGTCCTCTTTAGCCCGGAGGACACGATGTCCATGATTTCCAAAAACAATGTGAAATGTGGACTCGTCAGACCACAGCACACTTGTCCACTTTGCATCAGTCCATCTCAGATGAGCTCGGGCCAGAGAAGCCGGCGGCGTTTCTGGGTGGTGTTGATATCTGGCTTTGGCTTTGCATGGTAGAGTTTTAACTTGCACTTGCAGATGTAGCGACGAACTGTGTTAACTGACGATGGTTTTCCCAAGTGTTCCTGAGCCCACGTGGTCATATCCTTTACACAATGATGTTGGTTTTTAATGCAGGGCCGCCTGAGGGGTCGAAGGTCACGGGCATTCAGTGTTGGTTTTGGGCCTTGCCGCTTACGTGCAGAGATTTCTCCGGATTCTCTGAATCTTGTGATGGTATTATGGACTGGAGGTGATGAAATCCCTAAATTCCTTGCAGTTGCACGTTGAGAAACGTTGTTCTTAAACTGTTGGACTATTTGCTCACGCAGTTGCTCACGAAGTGGTAAACCTCGCCCCATCCTTGCTTGTGAACGACTGAGCCTTTCGGGGATGCTCCTTTTATACCCAGTCATGACACTCACCTGTTCCCAGTTAACCTGTTCACCTGTGGAATGTTCCAGACAGGTGTTTTTTGAGCATTCCTCAACTTTCCCAGTCTTTTGTTGCCCCTGTCCCAGCTTCTTTGGAATGTGTTGCAGGCATCAAATTCAAAATGAGTGAATATTTGCAAAAAACAATAAAGTTTATCAGTTTGAACATTAAATATCTTGTCTTTGTAGTGTATTCAGTTGAATATAGGTGGAAAAGGATTTGCGAATCATTGTATTCTGTTTTTATTCACGTTTTACACAACGTCCCAGCTTCATTGGAATTGGGGTTTGTAATATTACAAGTGGTTTCTCCAAATTCAACACAAAATGCCACTTGTAATGACTACCGCAGTCTCAAAATTATTCAACCCCTTCATGACAAGCGTCTTTAGTACTTAGTAGAGCACCTTTTTGCTTTTATGACCTGCTGCAAACATGATGCACAGCCAGACACCAGCTTCTGGCAGCACTAATCTTCTTGGGTTCGCGCGCTGCAACCACCTTCTTCAAATACCACCAGATATTTCCAAGGGGTTCAAGTCACGTGACTGTGACGGCCACTCTAGAATCTTCCAGGACGTCTTCTGAAACCAAGCCTTGGTGGACTTTGAGGTATGCTTGAGATCATTGTCCTGTTGGAAGGTCCAATGACGCCCAAGCTTCAGCGTCCTCGCAGACAGCATGATGTTTTCTCCTAGGATTTCCTAATACTTGATTGAATCTATCTTGCCTCCACACGCTGCAGGTTTCCAGTGCCAGAGGAAGCAGAGCAGCCCCAGAGCATCACCGAGCCACCGCCATGCTTCACTGTAGGCAGGGTGTTCTTTTCAGCGTATGCTTCATTCTTCCTCCTCCAGACATACCGCTGATCCATAGGCCCGAAAAGTTTCAGTTTTGTTTCATCGCTCCACAAAACAGAGTCCCAAAACCTCTTTGGCTTATTTATATGGTTTTGAGCATATTGGAGCCGACTTTTCTTGTGCTTTTGGGTCAGTAGTGGTTTACGTTTTGGAGTTCAGGCATGGAGCCTTTCAGTGTTTAGTATACGCCTTAATGTACAAACTGCAACCTCAGTGTCTGCTGCCATCAAGTCTTGCTGCAGGTCTTTTGCAGTCACTCGAGGGTTTTTGACCACCTGCCTCCTCAGGAATCTGGTGGCCGCCGTCAGTAGCTTCCTCTTTCTGCCACGTCCAGGATGTGTAGCCACTGTTCCTTTAACTTTTAACTTGCGAACTATGCTTCCAACTGTATCTCTAGGAACAGTCAGTGCCTTTGCTATCTTTTTGTATCCTTTCCTTGTTTGTGCAAGGCAATGATCTCTTCTGTTAACTTTTTGGACAATTCGCTTGACTTAGCCATATTTCTAACATGCAATCAAACATCAACGTCAAGAAACCCCTAGCCAGTCCAGGTATTTGATGTGTTCTATCTCAAGCACACCTGATGCAACTAATGAAGCCCTTGATTAGTTGCATCAGTTGTGCTTGAGACAACACCTGCTTTGCAAATGTGTGCTCTTATGAGGGATTCTATTCAGGGGGTTGGATAATTTTGAGACTGCAGTGGTCATTAAAAGTAACATTTTGTGTTGAATTTGGATAAAACCCTTGTAATATTAGTTGTATTGAACTATTTAAGCTGATATTATGTAATTTGCTTATTGCAAACAGCTGAACATTTGTACATTTTGCCAATAAACCTAATATGCAATGGGGGTTGAATAATTTTGATCGCAACTGTATATGATAACAGTAATACGTCTAAAAACAGTATAATAAAGTATATAATACTATTCTGTACAAGTATCGTATACACTGAGACATATGATTATAGCAGACAGATGCATCCCTGTCTACATCAGGAAGTGTCTATGCTGCAGTGCATGGTGGGAAAGGAAGAGAAACGTCTGAGGGAGAGTGAGGCCCAGAAGAGCCAGAGACTGGAAGCAGCCAATCACAGGATATCTGAGCTAGAGGCTCAGCTGAACAGAAAAGACCAACTGATCCTGGACCAGAAGAAGCTTCTGGAGGAAACCAAGAGCCAGGCCAGGTAAGAACACACACGGACATACACATAACTGATGTAGCACAGGGGCCAGTCAGCCATATCTAGCAGACTCGCTGACTTCATCTCCATCAGCCCTCAGTAGTAAGCAAATAGAGCAGATGCTGTGGATGTGATGGATCTTCATGATGTGTCTTCATGATGCATCTTCAGGTCTTCTTGAGTAAAGAGCTGATGTTCAGCAGTATGTTGTCGTTAGAACTCGTTATCCTGGTTCTTTTAACTCCTCTACTCATTTTGACCTATGGTTAACCTCGTGCTCTCCATGTTAAGCATCATCATCACATATTTGTAAAGAAACAGTATCATGTGATACCATGAGGCTGATGTTTCAAGATGATTTTTTAATCTTTGAATAATCTAGCAGTTTGTTTGTCTGTGTATTTTGTCCATGCCATTCATAGTCACAGGACAGATGTTTTGTAAAGAATAGCAACAGATTTATATAATTTCTGTTTAATATATTCTATATGTGGTTTCCAAGGGAGTTTATGATCTATAATCAATCCCAAGAATTTTGTTTCAAATGCTCTTTCAATTTCAACTCCATTTAACTTCAGTTTTATTTCACAGTTAACCCTAAAACCACCAAACACCATACATGTTGTTTTATTTTCATTTAGTGATAACTTGTTGATATCAAACCATTTTTTTAACATTCTCAGTTCCCTTTCTGCTGTTTTCAACAATTCTTTCATGTCCTCCCCAGAACAAAATACATTTGTATCATCAGCAACCGTGACACATTTCAACGTATCAGATACCATAGAAATGTCACTTAAATAAAGTATAAACAACCGAGGTCCCAGTACAGCACTCATTCCTATCCTCTGTTGTCACTAGTCTTAGTTACTCCAAGCCCATATAAAACACAGCTGCGAGATTTCCTCTGTTCTCAGTAAAGCTACAGCCAGACTGCAGCCATCACTTCCAATAGATGACACCAAGGAACTGGTCCACGCACTAGTCTTCCCCCGATCTGTTTATGGCAGTGCCCTTCTCTCCGGTCTTCCAGTCACATCTAGCAACCGCCTACAACTCATTCAGAACAGTGTCGCCAGAGTCCTCACCGGTTCAGAGATCAACCCACATAACACCCATACTTTCCCAACTTCACTGGCTCCCAGTCCACTACAGGATCCATTTCAAAGTCCTCCTCTTGACCTACAAAGCCTTAAATGGCCAAAGCCCCAGTTACCTTGCTGACCTCATCACCACCCACAAACCCTCATGCTCCCTCTGCTCTAGCCACTCCCCACTGCCCCCCCCACACACACACACACATCTCCATATGATAGGAGATCAAGCCTCCTGCCCCCCCCCCAACACCTCTGGACTCCCTTGCTGGACTATCTCAGAACTGCCCCTTCCATCAAGGCTTTTAAAACAGGCCTGACAACCCTTCATTATTGGCAGGCCTTCTTCTAAGCCTTCTATACTGGCCTACCCCTGTTGTAATCCTTTTTACTTCATGTTATTCTACTCTTACTTTATTTCTATTTTTACAACGGCCCACTCTGGTTTTATTCCCCCGCTATTATTTTTTTACTTTTTGTCTTGTTATATAGTTTCTTTTTTCTTTTACTGTAGTCTTACCTGGGAAGCACTTCTCATCTGCCTGTGCAGGTGAGACGCACTACACAAACTTATTATTATTATTATTATTACTACTACTACTACTACTACTTTCGGCTGCTCCCGTTAGCGGTCGCCACAGCGGATCATCCGTTTCCATTTCTTCCTGTCTTCTGCGTCTTCCTCTGTCACACCAGCCACCTGCATGTCTTCCCTCACCACATCCATAAACCTCCTCTTTGGCCTTCCTCTTCTCCTCTTTCCTGGCAGCTCCATATTCAGTGTCCTTCTCCCAATATACCCAGCATCTCTCCTCCACACATATCCAAGCCATCTCAATCTTTCCTCTCTTGCTTTGTCTCCAAACCGTCCAACCTGAGCGGTCCCTCTAATATAATCATTCCTAATCCTGTCCTTCTTCGTTACTCCCAGTGAAAATCTTAGCATCTTCAACTCTGCCACCTCCAGCTCCGCCTCCTGTCTTTTCGTCAGTGCTACTGTCTCCAAACCATATAACATAGCTGGTCTCACAACCATCTTGTAAACTTTCCCTTTAACTCTTGCTGATACCCTTCTGTCTCAAATCACTCCTGACACACTTCTCCACCCACTCCAACCTGCCTGCACTCTCTTTTTCACCTCTCTACTGCACTCCCCGTTACTTTGGACATTTGACCCCAAGTATTTAAACTCAAATGCCTTTGTCACCTCCACTCCTTGCATCCTGACCATTCCACTGTCCTCTCTCTCATTCACACATAGGTATTCCGTCTTGCTCCTACTGACTTTCATTCCTCTTCTCTCCAGTGCATACCTCCACCTCTCCAGGCGCTCCTCAACCTGCACCCTACTCTCGCTACAGATCACAATGTCATCCGCGAACATCATCGTCCATGGAGACTCCTGCCTGATCTTGTCCGTCAACCTGTCCATCACCATTGCAAACAAGAAAGGGCTAAGAGCCGATCCTTGATGTAATCCCACCTCCACCTTGAACCCATCTGTCATTCCAACCGCACACCTCACCATTGTCACACTTCCCTCATACGTATCCTGCACCACTCCTACATACTTCTCTGCAACTCCTGACTTCCTCATACAATACCACACCTCCTCTCTCGGCACTCTGTCATAAGCTTTCTCTAAATCTACAAAGACACAATGCAACTCTTTCTGGCCTTCTCTATACTTCTCAATCAACATTCTCAAAGCAAACATCGCATCTGTGGTGCTCTTTCGTGGCATGAAACCATACTGCTGCTCGCTGATCGTCACCTCTCCTCTTAACCTAGCTTCTATTACTCTTTCCCAAATCTTCATGCTGTGGCTGATCAACTTTATACCTCTGTAGTTGTTACAGTTCTGCACATCGCCCTTGTTCTTGAAAATCGGTACCAGTATGCTTCTTCTCCACTCCTCAGGCATCCTCTCACTTTCCAGGATTGTGTTAAACAATCTAGTTAAAAACTCCACTGCCATCTCTCCTAAACATCTCCATGCCTCCACAGGTATGTCATCAGGACCAACTGCCTTTCCACTCTTCATCCTCTTCATAGCTGCCCTCACTTCCTCCTTGCTAATCTGCTGAACTTCCTGATTCACTATCCCTACATCATCCAACCTTCTCTCTCTCTCGTTTTCTTCATTCATCAGCCCCTCAAAGTATTCCTTCCACCTTCTTAGCACACTCTCCTCGCTTGTCAGCACATTTCCATCTCTATCCTTGATCGCCCTAACTTGCTGCACATCCTTTGCAGCTTGGTCCCTCTGTCTAGCCAATCGGTACAAGTCCTTTTCTCCTTCCTTAGTGTCTAATCTGTCATACAACTCACCATACGCCTTTTCCTTTGCCTTTGCCACCTCTCTCTTTGCTTTACGCTGCATCTCCTTGTACCCCTGTCTACTTTCTTCATCTCTCTGAAGATCCCACTTCTTCTTTGCCAACCTTTTCCTCTGTATAATTTGCTGTACTTCCTCATTCCACCACCAAGTCTCCTTGTCTTCCTTCCTCTGTCCTGATGACACACGAAGTACCTTCCTAGCTGTCTCCCTCACTATTTCTGCAGTGGTTGTCCAGCCATCTGGCAACTGTTCACTACCACCCAGTGCCTGTCTTAACTCCTGCCTGAACTCCACACAACAGTCTTCCTTCTTCAACTTCCACCATTTGATCTTCGGCTGTGTCTTCACTCGCTTCCTCTTCTTGGTCTCCAAAGTCATCCTACAGACCACCATCCGATGCTGCCTAGCTACGTTCTCCCCTGTCACCACCTTGCAGTCTCCAATCCCTTTTAGATGGCGCCTTCTACATAAGATATAGTCCACCTGTGTGCACTTTCCTCCACTCTTGTACGTCACCCTGTGTTCCTCCCTCTTCTTGAAATATGTATTCACCACAGCCATTTCCACCCTTTTCGCAAAATCGACCACCATCTGTCCTTCCACATTTCTCTTCTTGACTCCATACCTTCCCATCACCTCCTCATCACCTCTGTTCCCTTCACCAACATGTCCATTTAAGTCGGCTCCAATCACCACTCTCTCCTCCTTGGGTACCCTCTCCACCATGTCGCCCAACTCATTCCAGAATTCTTCTTTTTCATCCATCTCACACCCAACTTGCGGGGCATATGCGCTGATAACATTCAGCAATAAACCTTCAATTTCCAGCTTCATACTCATCACTCTGTCTGACACTCTCTTCACCTCCAGCACGCTCTTGACATACTCTTCCTTCAGAATTACCCCTACCCCATTACTCCTCCCATTCACACCATGGTAGAAGAGTTTGAACCCACCTCCGATACTCCTGGCCTTACTCCCCTTCCACCTGGTCTCTTGCACACACAGTATGCCTACCTTTCTTCTTTCCATCATGTCAGCCAGCTCTCTCCCTTTACCAGTCATAGTGCCAACATTCAAAGTTCCAACTCTCACCTCCACATGCCTACCCTTCCTCCTCTCTAGCTGCCTCTGGACATGCTTTCCCCCTCTCCTTCTCCTTCGCCCAACAGTAGCATAGTTTCCACCGACACCCTGCTGGTTAACAGTACCGGTGGCGGTCGTTGGTAACCCGGGCCTCGACCAATCCGATATGTAAGTCTTATTTATGATCCGCATATTTGATTTGGCAAAGATTTTACGCCGGATGCCCTTCCTGACGCAACCCTCCCCATTTGTCCGGGCTTGGGACCGGCACTAAGGATGCACTGGCTTGTGCATCCTCAGTGGCTGGGTTTTATTATTATTATTATTAATAATTATTATTATAATAATAAATTAATCTTATATGGCGCTTTTCTAACACTCAAAGTGGCTTTACAATAAACGGGGTGAAACAAGACAACAGATCAACACAACATACAGGGGTGGATGGGAAGTGGGGCAGACATACAGGGGTGGATGGGAAGGGGGGCTATGAGAGGGAGAAGCGGCAGCCACACATGACGCCAGCAGTACTCTCCCACTTAAACACACACAAAAGGGCAAGAAAAACACAAAACAACAGCACTGTGGACGTTGGTGTTGTGTAGGGGTTTACTCCCGTAGCCTAGTCCTTTCCCGAAGTATCCACTAGGTGGCACTATTTAACCCATAGCTGGGGGTGGGTCATGGGCATCAGGGAATATCCACACACACGTCTTGGGGCCAGACCTCCTCCAAGCCCCTTGTAGTTCAGCCAGGGTCCGAGGTGTACCCAGTTACCGTGTGTCGCCACAGGGAGGCGCTACATAGGGCTTGCTGTTGGAGAGGCTATGTACTGACAGGGAGAGACTTACGTGCCCTGCTCTCCTGTTGGCATTTCTGCTAGCCAGCGGTGAAGGTTGAGAGTGAGACGTGACAGACACACAACACTACACCAGCACACTAGACGCTTCACAACAACCCCACTCCCTACACAACAATGTCTCACACACAACACTACACCAACACACCAGACGCTTCACAACAACCCCACTTCTTACACAAGAATGTCACACACAAAATAATATTAACAATAATAATATTATTGTTGTTATTATTATTGTTGTTGTTGTTTTTAGAATGGCTGTGCCAGACTAATGGAAAGTGATTTCTAGTCAGCTAGTTGCAAACTCCTGTTTGCTTTCATGTAGTTAGATAAAGAAGGTTGGACAGTGCTCATCCCTGCACTTGTCCCCCCGTAATCACTTTACTTTCACTCAGCTGTTCAGTAAGAGTAGTTTTCTCATCTGTTTGATTGATATGCACAAACACACACACGCACGCACATACACACACAAATTCTTGTACTTCTGTCTCTGTGGGGACCATCATTGACTACATTCATTCCCTGGCCCCTAACACTGACCCTAAATACACCCTTACAGAAGTGAGGACCGGGCAGAGTGTCCTCACATTTGGCAAATATGTCCTCACTCTGGTTAAAAACTCAAATTGGACCTAAAAAAATAGAAGTGCAGGAACACCACACCAGACCTCACTGTGATCCTGACTGCTGTTCTCCCAAGAACACCACACCAGACCTCACTGTGATCCTGACTGCTCTTCTGCTAAGAACACCACACCAGACCTCACTGTGATCCTGACTGCTCTTCTCCTAAGAACACCACACCAGACCTCACTGTGATCCTGACTGCTGTTCTCCTAAGAACACCACACCAGACCTCACTGTGATCCTGACTGCTGTTCTCCCAAGAACACCACACCAGATCTCACTGTGATCCTGACTGCTGTTCTCCCAAGAGCACCACACCAGACCTCACTGTGATCCTGACTGCTCTTCTCCTAAGAACACCACACCAGACCTCACTGTGATCCTGACTGCTGTTATCCTAAGAACACCACACCAGACCTCACTGTGATCCTGACCGCTCTTCTGCCAAGAACACCACACCAGACCTCACTGTGATCCTGACCGCTCTTCTGCCAAGAACACCACACCAGACCTCACTGTGATCCTGACTGCTCTTCTCCTAAGAACACCACACCAGACCTCACTGTGATCCTGACTGCTGTTCTCCTAAGAACACCACACCAGACCTCACTGTGATCCTGACTGCTGTTCTCCTAAGAACACCACACCAGACCTCACTGTGATCCTGACTGCTGTTCTCCCAAGAACACCACACCAGACCTCACTGTGATCCTGACTGCTCTTCTCCTAAGAACACCACACCAGACCTCACTGTGATCCTGACTGCTGTTCTCCTAAGAACACCACACCAGACCTCACTGTGATCCTGACTGCTGTTCTCCTAAGAACACCACACCAGACCTCACTGTGATCCTGGCTGCTGTTCTCCCAAGAACACCACACCAGACCTCACTGTGATCCTGACTGCTCTTCTCCTAAGAACACCACACCAGACCTCACTGTGATCCTGACTGCTGTTCTCCCAAGAACACCACACCAGACCTCACTGTGATCCTGACTGCTCTTCTCCTAAGAACACCACACCAGACCTCACTGTGATCCTGACTGCTGTTCTCCTAAGAACACCACACCAGACCTCACTGTGATCCTGACTGCTCTTCTGCTAAGAACACCACACCAGACCTCACTGTGATCCTGACTGCTGTTCTCCCAAGAACACCACACCAGACCTCACTGTGATCCTGACTGCTCTTCTCCTAAGAACACCACACCAGACCTCACTGTGATCCTGACTGCTCTTCTCCTAAGAACACCACACCAGACCTCACTGTGATCTTGACTGCTCTTCTCCTAAGAACACCACACCAGACCTCAACTGTGATCCTGACTGCTATTCGCCTAAGAACACCACACCAGACCTCACTGTGATCCTGAGTGCTCTTCTCCTAAGAACACCACACCAGACCTCACTGTGATCTTGACTGCTCTTCTCCTAAGGTCGTTTTAAGAGTGGTTGATTTTAATCTGAGTTCCCTTCTCCTCCTCCTCCTTTTTCTGCTCTTCGTCCTCTTCCTCCAGGGCTCAGCTGGTGGCCAGTGAGAGTTGCTCGTTGGCGCTGAGGAGAGTCACCCAGGCTCTGCAGACTGAGATGTTACAGCTGTACAGTCAGACCGACCTGAACGCACACACCCCAACACACAGCAGCACACACCAACACACAAGACACACCGGTTCACACACTCAGTCTGAGGACCAGGGCCCCAACACCAACAGGTAGGTGGATGTTTCTCCACTTTAAATACCAGCTTTTTGTCAAGTTTAATCAAACATGAACCACCCAGTGTTTTAAAACAGGGCTCACAGGGCGCCTGGGTAGCATAGTGGTCTATTCTGTTACCTACCAATACGGGGATCGCCTGTTCGAATCCCTGTGTTACCTCCGGCTTGGTCAGCCGTCCCTACAGACACAATTGGCCGTGTCTGCGGGTGGGAAGCCGGATGTGGGTATGTGTCCTGGTCGCTGCACTAGCGCCTCCTCTGGTCTGCCAGGGTGCCTGTTTTTTGGGGGGGACTGGGGGGAATAGCGTGATCCTCCCGCGAGCTACGTCCCCCTGGTGAAACTCCTCACTGTCAGGTGAAAAGAAGCAGCTGGTGACTCCACATGTATGGGAGGAGGCATGTGGTAGTCTGCAGCCCTCCCCGGATCAGCAGGGGGGGAGGAGCAGAGACTGGGACGGCTCAGAAAGAGTGGGGTAATTGGCCAAGTACAATTGGGGAGAAAAAGTGGGGTGGGGGGGCGGGGCTAATTTAATTGTTTATTGAGCAGAGCTGAAGTCCATAAGCAACCTTCTCAAACATTCACCTATCACACACACATGCACACGCACACACATACGCATACACACACACACACACACACCCACGTGGGCATGCTCTGACTCCACCCTCGGGTGCATGGCTTTAAGAGTTGGTTCTTTCCTCTGTTTTGAAAGTGACGTGTTAACAGATGTGAAGTGAGTTTGATCTGAGAACTAACTCCCATCTCTCTCCATCAGCAACCAGCCCACCTCCTCTGCCAGCATCGTCAATGGGAGTGTGGAGGCTCTCTCCACCTCCCCCCTGCAGCTCCTCTCCACCTCCTCCCCCCGCTCACTCTCCCCCATCGACTTCCCGCTACCTGTGGGCTCCTACCCCACTGAGGGCTCCTTCCTGGAGCAGAGAGCCCGACAGCTCTTCAGGCCCCCTGGAAAGGAGCAGGAGGAAGAGGAGGAGGCCCAGGAGGAGGCTCTGTCTGTAGGCCAGGAGGCAGAGGAGGTGTCTCTTCACCCAGGAGGCCTCCAGTCTTCCAGCCAGGCCATGGCTCCCAGCGTGACCCCACTTGACCTCGGCACCTCCCAGCCTCCTCCTGACCCCAGCGAGGACAACAGCTGGAGGAGACACCAGCTCAGCATCATGGACTATGATGAGTCCCTACCAGAGTACTGACAGATGGAGAGAAAGACAGGCGGGGGGTGGGGGGTGGGGGGGTTGAAGGACAAAGATGGGTGGTAGACAGACTGACTTGTACAGCTAGCAGTAGAGAGGTGAACTAAAGAAGAGAGAAATGGTGAGAGACAGGGATGGAGAGAATTGTAGGACAATGACAGGAAGTGGGCCAAGAGAGAAAGAGAGCTACGTGATCTGTCCACCATGCCAAAGCCTACTTCTTTTCTATTACAGCAGGCTCAAGCTAACTGGCTAGCCACGCTGCTTCGTTAACATTCGCGTTCTGAGGCAGCTGGAACTCTGAAGCTCTCAGGGATTCACTTCCTACTTCCTGCCAGACAGGAAGTCCCTCAGTTTAACATGCATTCAGTTACCAGACCACGCAAGAACCGTTCTGGTTTTCATCAGTCAGTTTAAAATCCATCTGAATGAATTGTGTTAGTTTTTAAAGCTGTGTTTGGCTTACGGTGTGTACCAGGGTTAGGACTGGGGTTCAGGGGAAGGTTGGGGAAAAGAAAGTAACTGCGGAGGAAGAAATTAAGCCAGCTGACAAGAGAAAATGTGGTGTTGGACTAAATCTCTTGGTACCACCTCAGTGCTGCAGGAATCCTGGTCAGTTTATTAAGAGGGACAGGTTTGAAAGAGAGCTTTTAGTTTGAATGTTTGGTTTTCTTCTGAACAATGACACGCTGGTGTGGGAGGACCTCGCTGGACTGACCTCCTGACTGACTCCAGTCAGGAAAAAAAGCAGCTTTCAACAGGATCTCTCTCTCCCTCTCTCTCTCTCTCTCTCTCTCTCTCTCTCTCTCTCTCTCTCTCTCTCTCTCTCTCTCTCTCTCTCTCTCTCTCTCTCTCTCTCTTTGACTCACATGCAAACACACACACAGCTCCCCTCAGAGTGCCTCCTGTCTGTGTGGGGGTTGGTCTGATGGTGGTTGTACCTGTGACAGCAGCGTTCTTGTGGTTTTGTGTGATTGAACACAGCAGAACACAAGGATGTCATAGAGCACTAGTTCAGAATACTCGGTTGTGGTCTTGCTGCGTCAGGTTCCCTCAGTGAGGTGACTGGCTGTATGGCCACTGGGTTTGACCAGTGATATTTCTTCTTTTCCAGAGGTTGGTACTCTGTGGGTTTTGCTTTCATTGGTTAATCAGTGCCTTTATGGACGCTCATGACCTCTGGGTCATCTGTCGAAGGTGATGCTGTCTTGGAGCACAGGATGGGACTGTGATGTCAGGAGAAGTTGACCAGTTGTGTACAACGTGTTGATGTCACTGTCCTCTTCCTCCTCCTGGTCTGAAGGTATTGCCAGGTTCAGTTGGAAATCAGCAAGACAAAAGTGTTCTCTACACCTCGAGGTCTGGATTCTGGCTTTCCAGGAGCTTGCCAAATGTCTTTCACCGCAGCAGAGGTCATGGGTTTGTTAAGCTCTGGTGCAGCTCCCAATAGAGGCCCTCACAGTCCAGGTTGATTTAAATGGTCCTAGTCTTCAGTTTCACCTCCGGCCCACAGTCGTCTGGGAGTTGTGCTTCCTCTAGAACTCAGTCTCCCTGCTCGGTTGAAGCCCACCAGAAGCAGAACCAAGATGCAAAACTACACATGTATCATTGAACCGGTCAGTAGCTGTGGTCCAGGAGAGCTGTCAGGGTCAGGGCTCCTGAAATTCATATCAAAGAATGTGTTCTTACACACCGAACCGTGCTGTGGTTCAGGTCAGAGTCACATCTTAGCAGGTTAATGATGAATCAGTTTTGATGCTGTGTGGACCTTTCCGACACACCACGTCCAGCTGGAAGATTCTGTTCGGATCACATCTGACCTCTTGGAGCAGATCCCAGAATAAAATATATGACTTAAAAGTACCGTTAAAAACCTGTCGGCCAGACAGAAGTGTAATTGGTCTGAACGGATGTTAGCTAGTCAAGCGTTTCTCTGCTTTGCCTTGTCGTGTGGTCGGAGTGTTAGAGGAGCCCGTTATCGTTGTAAGCCATGTTAGATGTGTGTGGATGGCGCTTCAGTCCTGTGCTATAAAGTCTTCGACATGTCAGTCTGGTAAACGATCCTACAGCATCCGACGATGATCCCATTAACAAGGATTGTCTTTATTCACCGTAACTTGTTCAGATTTTTGGCTGCTGCCGCCGTCTTGGTAGCGCACCAGCAGGTCGTCTCTTATGGAACGGCTTCGTGGTGACTGCAGAAGGACTCAGAGGGACCTGGACCTACGTGTGGTTTGACATATTTGGTGTGGCTGATGTAACAGTTGATCCTCTGTTTAATGTGAGTTGGTGCTTCAGGATGGGCACCGTGATAAGGATACAGGCCAGTCTGTCACCGGTGTGTCAGAGAAAGGTGATGGACCCATGACAACCTCAGGACCGTTCTGTGATGGCAGCAGCACACAGCTCAGCCTGACCAGGGAGCTGCTCCAGCTCTCACCTCCACCCTTGAAAGAAAGGGCGACATCTGGAAACACCTGGCTGGGTGGGATTCACTGTGACTCTGTGTTGTCCGGTCTGTCACAAGCTGAGAACATGCATGGGAAACTGTGAATAATAGAAATAAAGATTGTGAAACTTGGGGTGTCTTTCTCTTCTGCACACACCTACAAACGAGAAATGAATGAGACATGCAATTAAAAGGGGGAAAAGTAATGCTAGATTAATTTGACGCTCGTTTTTACAGTATACCGGTGGTGGTCGTTGGTGACCCGGGCCTCGGCGGATCCGGTATGGGAATCTGATTTATGAGCCGCATATTATATTTGAAAGATTTGGCGCCAGATGCCCTCCCTGACTCAACCCTCCCCATGCGGCCGGGCTTTGGGGCCGGCGCTGAGAACGCACTGGTTCCTGCAGCCTTAGTGGCTGGGTTTATTTATTTTATTATAAAGTTATGTGTTATGCTATATCTCTTGTAAAGTAATGCTACAGGGTGCTTTACATGAGGAAGGCAGCCAGGCAAGGCCACAGTGAGAAGAAGGCCAAGAGGAGGTGCAGCCGTGGAAGAGTAAGACCCAGTAGGAGTCAGGATGAACAGCACAACATGAGGGTCCCTCCTAAAGCAGCGTAAGGCCAGCTTTAGGAGGCGCTAGAGGTCTGGTCCGTTTTCGCTCATCGGGGACAGGGTTCCACAATGTGGCCTCCAACGGGCCAGGGGGGCAAATTGTGAAAGATAAAAACCACCTATGGATCAGCTGTTGGACTCCAAACGGACTCGTGACGGGCCACTTGAGCAGACGTCAACGTCGCCGCCATATTGGACCGACCAAGACCCCCCCCACTCGTTATTAATCAAAATAAGTACAATTCAAATAGTACAATGAGCAGATGTACACCAATACAATGCACAGCAGGACACAGTAAAGAAAGCAAAGCAAAGGGTGTGTCAGGTGAAGCAGCATGGCCTGGGGGGGGGGCAGTATACTGGGAAGAGGGGTCAGTATGCTGGGGAGGGGGGGTCAGTATGCTGGGGATGGGGGGCAGTATGCTGGGAGGGGGGTCAGTATGCTGGGAGGGGGGGCAGTATGCTGGGGGGGCAGCACGGTGTGTCAGGGAGACAACATAGTCTCACGCATGTTTCTAGTGTTGATGGCTTTACTGTGTTCACTACATTTGAGAGAATCTACATATTGGTCAAAAATGGCTTTGAAGATAAAGAGGCTGGGTTTGCGGGCAGAGGATGTGCTGGTATGGACATGGCATTCACCAGAAATGAATGACGGAAGATTAATCACATGTGAAAGTGGACATTATGAAGGTCCTCTCTCCAGCTACCCCGAGTAAGACCTGCTCCAGTTCCACAGCGGACCTGGTGAGTGTCCCGTGTGTATACACACCTATTAGCGTCAGGCCGGAGACACCGCTATGCAGTATATATGTACACTCCCAGAAGAGATGAGTCAAGGATCCATCCTCATTTCTACAAAAGCCACGGCTAACACCAGCATCCATCCTCTAGCTAGAAAAGCAGGTCTTAACAGGGTAGCAACCGTGCGTTATTTTCAACGACACTTCCTTAACTGTTAAGTATTGTTTGAGAGAAGCCATGACCATTTCCACTGAATGTTGCCAAATGTGTTATTCCAGAAGAAACCAGCAGAGGGCGTAGTGGCCGGTCCCCTAATGGTCCTTGGCGCTGGTTAGCAGCTTTGACGCTCCGTGAAGGGCCGTCCGCATCAGGGGAACGTTAGCAGGGTCGGGACACACGGACATGTCCTCTGGGCACACATGGGGATCGCGTGGTGGGTCCAGAGGGGACTGCGTCCAGCACAGCGGACAGCCACGCGCCGGCCAAGGCGGGCCCGTCAATCCCGTCACGTAGCAACCCTGTTGCCTGGCAACACGCAAACAAGTCGCACGCCGATGACGTCGCGGAGACGAGGCCGGCGGACAGCGAGTAAGGCTCGGTTCACTTCACTTCGCCTTTCCTCCGTGCTCTGGTTGTTGTGTGGAGGACTTCATTAAGATTAATTCCTTAAACGCTTATATTGATACGAGTCGTTTCTGTGGCGGGTTCGGGTCTTGGGGGAAAGCGCCAACGACAAGCTGCTGTCAAACCTGACTTTCTCTTGTCGAAACGTGGTTAAATGCCGCAGTTGCTCAGTACACGTCCGTCCTGTCCGCGCCATTACCGTCGGTTATTAGAAGAGACCTTCGCGCCATTACCGTCGGTTATTAGAAGAGACCTTGGCGCCATTACCGTGGGTTATTAGAAGAGACCTTGGCGCCATTACCGTCGGTTATTAGAAGAGACCTTGGCGCCATTACCGTCGGTTATTAGAAGAGACCTTGGCGCCATTACCGTCGGTTATTAGAAGAGACCTTGGCGCCATTACCGCCGGTTATCAGAAGAGACCTTGGCGCCATTACCGCGGGTTATTAGAAGAGACCTTGGCGCCATTACCGTCGGTTATTAGAAGAGACCTTGGCGCCATTACCGTCGGTTATTAGAAGAGACCTTGGCGCCATTACCGTCGGTTATTAGAAGAGACCTTGGCGCCATTACCGCCGGTTATCAGAAGAGACCTTGGCGCCATTACCGCGGGTTATCAGAAGAGACCTTGGCGCCATTACCGTCGGTTATTAGAAGAGACCTTGGCGCCATTACCGCCGGTTATTAGAAGAGACCTTGGCGCCATTACCGTGGGTTATCAGAAGAGACCTTGGCGCCTTTACCGTCGGTTATTAGAAGAGACCTTGGCGCCATTGGAAAAGGTCGAAGCTGGTGATGAAACGAGCTGGACTCGAATGGAAGCGCAGGTCGCAGCTTTGTCGTCTTGCAGCTCCTCGGTGTTGAGCAGCTCGGTAAAGGTTCTGGCCTGTTGCGTTGGTCTGCCGCAGGAGCGCCAGGCCTCCAGCCCGCTGAGCCGGTTCCGGCCCGCTGAGCCGGTTCCAGTGCTGGCGTGCTGAATCGCGTCTTACCTTGTGTAAGTCAGTGGTGTGCATGCGTGTTTCCTCTGGCAGGCTCCAGGCAGCGTCTCCGTTATGGGTGAAGCCGTCCAACCGCTGAGAATTCCTCCCCAGATGTCTGCCTACGCTGAGACACACGACCTGTTCGACATGATCCAGGTAGTTAAAGGTCTTGTTCTGTTGACATGGTTGGACGGATGATATTAAAACCTGAGGGGACGATCAGGCTCACATGACGAAGGACCCACAGGGCAGACTGACACAGGTAGTGAAGGTTCCAGAAAGGTTTACTCAGGCAAAAGGTTAAGTGGACGGGAATCAGTCAGATCAGGCAGAGGCGTCAAAACTGGCAGACAAAAGGCAGAGTCACAAAACCAGGCAACGGTCAAAACACTCACTGGTAAGACAAGAGACAGTCACAAAACCAGGCAACGGTCAAAACACTCACTGGGAAGACAAGAGGCAGAGTCATAAAACCAGGCAACGGTCAAAACAATCACTGGGAAGACTAGAGACAGAGTCACAAAACCAGACAACGGTCAAAACACTCACTGGGAAGACAAGAGGCAGAGTCACAAAACCAGGCAACGGTCAAAACACTCACTGGGAAGACAAGAGACAGAGTCACAAAACCAGGTAACGGTCAAAACACTCACTGGGAAGACAAGAGACAGAGTCACAAAACCTGGCAACGGTCAAAACACTCACTGGGAAGACAAGAGGCAGAGTCAGAAAACCAGGCAACGGTCAAAACACTCACTGGGAAGACAAGACGCAGAGTCACAAAACCAGGTAACGGTCAAAACACTCACTGGGAAGACGAGGCAGAGTCACAAAACCAGGCAACGGTCAAAACACTCACTAGGAAGACAAGAGGCAGAGTCACAAAACCAGGCAACGGTCAAAAGACTCACTGGACACTCACTGGGAAGACAAGAGGCAGAGTCAGAAAACCAGGCAACGGTCAAAACACTCACTGGGAAGACAAGAGGCAGAGTCAGAAATCAGGTAACGGTCAAAACACTCACTGGGAAGACAAGAGGCAGAGTCACAAAACCAGGCAACGGTCAAAACACTCACTGGGAAGACAAGAGACAGAGTCACAAAACCAGGCAACGGTCAAAACACTCACTGGGAAGACAAGAGACAGAGTCACAAAACCAGGCAACGGTCAAAACACTCACGGGGAAGACAAGAGACAGAGTCACAAAACCAGGCAACGGTCAAAACACTCACTGGGAAGACAAGAGGCAGAGTCACAAAACCAGGCAACGGTCAAAACACTCACTAGGAAGACAAGAGGCAGAGTCACAAAACCAGGCAACGGTCAAAATACTCACTAGGAAGACAAGAGGCAGAGTCACAAAACCAGGCAACGGTCAAAACACTCACTAGGAAGACAAGAGGCAGAGTCACAAAACCAGGCAACGGTCAAAAGACTCACTGGACACTCACTGGGAAGACAAGAGGCAGAGTCACAAAACCAGGCAATGGTCAAAACACTCACTGGGAAGACAAGAGGCAGAGTCACAAAACCAGGTAACGGTCAAAACACTCTCTAGGAAGACGAGAGGCAGAGTCACAAAACCAGGCAACGGTCAAAACACTCACTGGGAAGACAAGAGGCAGAGTCAGAAAACCAGGTAACGGTCAAAACACTCACTGGGAAGACAAGAGGCAGAGTCACAAAACCAGGCAACGGTCAAAACACTCTCTAGGAAGACGAGAGGCAGAGTCACAAAACCAGGCAACGGTCAAAACACTCACTGGGAAGACAAGAGGCAGAGTCACAAAACCAGGCAACGGTCAAAACACTCACTGGGAAGACAAGAGGCAGAGTCACAAAACCAGGCAACGGTCAAAACACTCACTGGGAAGACCAGAGACAAGAGTCACAAAACCAGGCAACGGTCAAAACACTCACTGGCAAGACAAGAGACAGAGTCACAAAACCAGGCAACGGTCAAAACACAAACTGGGAAGACAAGAGACAGAGTCACAAAACCAGGCAACGGTCAAAACACAAACTGGGAAGACAAGAGACAAGAGTCACAAAACCAGGCAACGGTCAAAACACTCACTTGGAAGACAAGAGACAGAGTCACAAAACCAGGCAACGGTCAAAACACTCACTTGGAAGACAAGAGACAGAGTCACAAAACCAGGCAACGGTCAAAACACTCACTGGGAAGACAAGAGACAGTCACAAAACCAAGCAACGGTCAAAACACTCACTGGGAAGACAAGAGACAGAGTCACAAAACCAGACAACGTTCAAAAGACTCACTAGGAAGACAAGAGGCAGAGTCACAAAACCAGGCAATGGTCAAAAGACTCACTAGGAAGACAAGAGACAGAGTCACAAAACCAGGCAACGGTCAAAAGACTCACTAGGAAGACGAGAGGCAGAGTCACAAAACCAGGCAACGGTCAAAACACAAACTGGGAAGACAAGAGACAGAGTCACAAAACCAGGCAACGGTCAAAACACAAACTGGGAAGACAAGAGACAAGAGTCACAAAACCAGGCAACGGTCAAAACACTCACTTGGAAGACAAGAGACAGAGTCACAAAACCAGGCAACGGTCAAAACACTCACTTGGAAGACAAGAGACAGAGTCACAAAACCAGGCAACGGTCAAAACACTCACTGGGAAGACAAGAGACAGTCACAAAACCAAGCAACGGTCAAAACACTCACTGGGAAGACAAGAGACAGAGTCACAAAACCAGACAACGTTCAAAAGACTCACTAGGAAGACAAGAGGCAGAGTCACAAAACCAGGCAATGGTCAAAAGACTCACTAGGAAGACAAGAGACAGAGTCACAAAACCAGGCAACGGTCAAAAGACTCACTAGGAAGACAAGAGGCAGAGTCACAAAACCAGGCAACGGTCAAAAGACTCACTAGGAGACAAGAGGCAGAGTCACAAAATCAGGCAACGGTCAAAAGACTCACTAGGAAGACAAGAGGCAGAGTCACAAAACCAGGCAACGGTCAAAAGACTCACTGGACACTCACTGGGAAGACAAGAGGCAGAGTCACAAAACCAGGCAACGGTCAAAACACTCACTGGGAAGACAAGAGACAGAGTCACAAAACCAGGCAACGGTAAAAACACTCACTGGGGCGACAAGAGACAGAGTCACAAAACCAGGCAACGGTCAAAACACTCACTGGGAAGACAAGAGACAGTCACAAAACCAGGCAACGGTCAAAACACTCACTAGGAAGACAAGAGGCAGAGTCACAAAACCAGGCAACGGTCAAAATACTCACTGGGAAGACAAGCGACAGAGTCACAAAACCAGGCAACGGTCAAAACACAAACTGGGAAGACAAGAGACAGAGTCACAAAACCAGGCAACGGTCAAAACACAAACTGGGAAGACAAGAGACAAGAGTCACAAAACCAGGCAACGGTCAAAACACAAACTGGGAAGACAAGAGACAAGAGTCACAAAACCAGGCAACAGTCAAAACACTCACTTGGAAGACAAGAGACAGAGTCACAAAACCAGGCAACGGTCAAAACACTCACTTGGAAGACAAGAGACAGAGTCACAAAACCAGGCAACGGTCAAAACACTCACTAGGAAGACAAGAGACAGAGTCACAAAACCAGGCAACGGTCAAAACACAAACTGGGAAGACAAGAGACAGAGTCACAAAACCAGGCAACGGTCAAAACACAAACTGGGAAGACAAGAGACAAGAGTCACAAAACCAGGCAACAGTGAAAACACTCACTTGGAAGACAAGAGACAGAGTCACAAAACTAGGCAACGGTCAAAACACTCACTTGGAAGACAAGTGACAGAGTCACAAAAACAGGCAACAGTCAAAACACTCACTTGGAAGACAAGAGACAAAGTCACAAAACCAGGCAACGGTCAAAACACTCACTTGCAAGACAAGAGACAGAGTCACAAAACCAGGCAACGGTCAAAACACTCACTTGGAAGACAAGAGACAGAGTCACAAAACCAGGCAACGGTCAAAACACTCACTTGGAAGACAAGAGACAGAGTCACAAAACCAGGCAACGGTCAAAACACTCACTTGGAAGACAAGAGACAGAGTCACAAAACCAGGCAACGGTCAAAACACTCACTAGGAAGACAAGAGGCAGAGTCACAAAACCAGGCAACGGTCAAAATACTCACTGGGAAGACAAGCGACAGAGTCACAAAACCAGGCAACGGTCAAAACACAAACTGGGAAGACAAGAGACAGAGTCACAAAACCAGGCAACGGTCAAAACACAAACTGGGAAGACAAGAGACAAGAGTCACAAAACCAGGCAACGGTCAAAACACAAACTGGGAAGACAAGAGACAAGAGTCACAAAACCAGGCAACAGTCAAAACACTCACTTGGAAGACAAGAGACAGAGTCACAAAACCAGGCAACGGTCAAAACACTCACTTGGAAGACAAGAGACAGAGTCACAAAACCAGGCAACGGTCAAAACACTCACTAGGAAGACAAGAGACAGAGTCACAAAACCAGGCAACGGTCAAAACACAAACTGGGAAGACAAGAGACAGAGTCACAAAACCAGGCAACGGTCAAAACACAAACTGGGAAGACAAGAGACAAGAGTCACAAAACCAGGCAACAGTGAAAACACTCACTTGGAAGACAAGAGACAGAGTCACAAAACTAGGCAACGGTCAAAACACTCACTTGGAAGACAAGTGACAGAGTCACAAAAACAGGCAACAGTCAAAACACTCACTTGGAAGACAAGAGACAAAGTCACAAAACCAGGCAACGGTCAAAACACTCACTTGCAAGACAAGAGACAGAGTCACAAAACCAGGCAACGGTCAAAACACTCACTTGGAAGACAAGAGACAGAGTCACAAAACCAGGCAACGGTCAAAACACTCACTTGGAAGACAAGAGACAGAGTCACAAAACCAGGCAACGGTCAAAACACTCACTTGGAAGACAAGAGACAGAGTCACAAAACCAGGCAACGGTCAAAACACTCACTGGGAAGACAAGAGACAGAGTCACAAAACCAGGCAACGGTCAAAACACTCACTAGGAAGACAAGAGGCAGAGTCACAAAACCAGGCAACGGTCAAAACACTCACTAGGAAGACAAGAGGCAGAGTCACAAAACCAGGTAACGGTCAAAACACTCACTGGGAAGACAAGAGGCAGAGTCACAAAACCAGGCAACGGTCAAAACACTCACTAGGAAGACAAGAGGCAGAGTCACAAAACCAGGCAACGGTCAAAATACTCACTGGACACTCACTGGGAAGACAAGAGGCAGAGTCACAAAACCAGGCAACGGTCAAAAGACTCACTAGGAAGACAAGAGGCAGAGTCACAAAACCAGGCAACGGTCAAAAGACTCACTAGGAAGACAAGAGGCAGAGTCACAAAATCAGGCAACGGTCAAAAGACTCACTAGGAACACAAGAGGCAAAGTCAGAAAACCAGGCAACGGTCAAAACACTCACTAGGAAGACAAGAGGCAGAGTCACAAAACCAGGCAACGGTCAAAAGACTCACTGGACACTCACTGGGAAGACAAGAGGCAGAGTCACAAAACCAGGCAATGGTCAAAACACTCACTGGGAAGACAAGAGGCAGAGTCACAAAACCAGGTAACGGTCAAAACACTCTCTAGGAAGACGAGAGGCAGAGTCACAAAACCAGGCAACGGTCAAAACACTCACTGGGAAGACAAGAGGCAGAGTCAGAAAACCAGGTGACGGTCAAAACACTCACTGGGAAGACAAGAGGCAGAGTCACAAAACCAGGCAACGGTCAAAACACTCTCTAGGAAGACGAGAGGCAGAGTCACAAAACCAGGTAACGGTCAAAACACTCACTGGGAAGACAAGAGGCAGAGTCACAAAACCAGGCAACGGTCAAAACACTCACTAGGAAGACAAGAGGCAGAGTCACAAAACCAGGCAACGGTCAAAATACTCACTGGACACTCACTGGGAAGACAAGAGGCAGAGTCACAAAACCAGGCAACGGTCAAAAGACTCACTAGGAAGACAAGAGGCAGAGTCACAAAACCAGGCAACGGTCAAAAGACTCACTAGGAAGACAAGAGGCAGAGTCACAAAATCAGGCAACGGTCAAAAGACTCACTAGGAACACAAGAGGCAGAGTCAGAAAACCAGGCAACGGTCAAAACACTCACTAGGAAGACAAGAGGCAGAGTCACAAAACCAGGCAACGGTCAAAAGACTCACTGGACACTCACTGGGAAGACAAGAGGCAGAGTCACAAAACCAGGCAATGGTCAAAACACTCACTGGGAAGACAAGAGGCAGAGTCACAAAACCAGGTAACGGTCAAAACACTCTCTAGGAAGACGAGAGGCAGAGTCACAAAACCAGGCAACGGTCAAAACACTCACTAGGAAGACAAGAGGCAGAGTCAGAAAACCAGGTAACGGTCAAAACACTCACTGGGAAGACAAGAGGCAGAGTCACAAAACCAGGCAACGGTCAAAACACTCTCTAGGAAGACGAGAGGCAGAGTCACAAAACCAGGCAACGGTCAAAACACTCACTGGGAAGACAAGAGGCAGAGTCAGAAAACCAGGTAACGGTCAAAACACTCACTGGGAAGACAAGAGGCAGAGTCACAAAACCAGGCAACGGTCAAAACACTCACTGGGAAGACAAGAGACAGAGTCACAAAACCAGGCAACGGTCAAAACACTCACTGGCAAGACAAGAGACAGAGTCACAAAACCAGGCAACGGTCAAAACACAAACTGGGAAGACAAGAGACAGAGTCACAAAACCAGGCAACGGTCAAAACACAAACTGGGAAGACAAGAGACAAGAGTCACAAAACCAGGCAACGGTCAAAACACTCACTTGGAAGACAAGAGACAGAGTCACAAAACCAGGCAACGGTCAAAACACTCACTTGGAAGACAAGAGACAGAGTCACAAAACCAGGCAACGGTCAAAACACTCACTGGGAAGACAAGAGACAGTCACAAAACCAAGCAACGGTCAAAACACTCACTGGGAAGACAAGAGACAGAGTCACAAAACCAGACAACGTTCAAAAGACTCACTAGGAAGACAAGAGGCAGAGTCACAAAACCAGGCAATGGTCAAAAGACTCACTAGGAAGACAAGAGACAGAGTCACAAAACCAGGCAACGGTCAAAAGACTCACTAGGAAGACGAGAGGCAGAGTCACAAAACCAGGCAACGGTCAAAAGACTCACTAGGAGACAAGAGGCAGAGTCACAAAATCAGGCAACGGTCAAAAGACTCACTAGGAAGACAAGAGGCAGAGTCACAAAACCAGGCAACGGTCAAAAGACTCACTGGACACTCACTGGGAAGACAAGAGGCAGAGTCACAAAACCAGGCAACGGTCAAAACACTCACTGGGAAGACAAGAGACAGAGTCACAAAACCAGGCAACGGTAAAAACACTCACTGGGGCGACAAGAGACAGAGTCACAAAACCAGGCAACGGTCAAAACACTCACTGGGAAGACAAGAGACAGTCACAAAACCAGGCAACGGTCAAAACACTCACTAGGAAGACAAGAGGCAGAGTCACAAAACCAGGCAACGGTCAAAATACTCACTGGGAAGACAAGCGACAGAGTCACAAAACACGGCAACGGTCAAAACACAAACTGGGAAGACAAGAGACAGAGTCACAAAACCAGGCAACGGTCAAAACACAAACTGGGAAGACAAGAGACAGAGTCACAAAACCAGGCAACGGTCAAAACACTCACTGGGAAGACGAGAGACAGAGTCACAAAACCAGGCAACGGTCAAAACACTCACTGGGAAGACAAGAGACAGAGTCACAAAACCAGGCAACGGTCAAAACACTCACTGGGAAGACGAGAGACAGAGTCACAAAACCAGGCAACGGTCAAAACACTCACTGGACACTCACTGGGAAGACAAGAGGCAGAGTCACAAAACCAGGCAATGGTCAAAACACTCACTGGGAAGACAAGAGGCAGAGTCACAAAACCAGGTAACGGTCAAAACACTCTCTAGGAAGACGAGAGGCAGAGTCACAAAACCAGGCAACGGTCAAAACACTCACTAGGAAGACAAGAGGCAGAGTCAGAAAACCAGGTAACGGTCAAAACACTCACTGGGAAGACAAGAGGCAGAGTCACAAAACCAGGCAACGGTCAAAACACTCTCTAGGAAGACGAGAGGCAGAGTCACAAAACCAGGCAACGGTCAAAACACTCACTGGGAAGACAAGAGGCAGAGTCAGAAAACCAGGTAACGGTCAAAACACTCACTGGGAAGACAAGAGGCAGAGTCACAAAACCAGGCAACGGTCAAAACACTCACTGGGAAGACAAGAGACAGAGTCACAAAACCAGGCAACGGTCAAAACACTCACTGGCAAGACAAGAGACAGAGTCACAAAACCAGGCAACGGTCAAAACACAAACTGGGAAGACAAGAGACAGAGTCACAAAACCAGGCAACGGTCAAAACACAAACTGGGAAGACAAGAGACAAGAGTCACAAAACCAGGCAACGGTCAAAACACTCACTTGGAAGACAAGAGACAGAGTCACAAAACCAGGCAACGGTCAAAACACTCACTTGGAAGACAAGAGACAGAGTCACAAAACCAGGCAACGGTCAAAACACTCACTGGGAAGACAAGAGACAGTCACAAAACCAAGCAACGGTCAAAACACTCACTGGGAAGACAAGAGACAGAGTCACAAAACCAGACAACGTTCAAAAGACTCACTAGGAAGACAAGAGGCAGAGTCACAAAACCAGGCAATGGTCAAAAGACTCACTAGGAAGACAAGAGACAGAGTCACAAAACCAGGCAACGGTCAAAAGACTCACTAGGAAGACGAGAGGCAGAGTCACAAAACCAGGCAACGGTCAAAAGACTCACTAGGAGACAAGAGGCAGAGTCACAAAATCAGGCAACGGTCAAAAGACTCACTAGGAAGACAAGAGGCAGAGTCACAAAACCAGGCAACGGTCAAAAGACTCACTGGACACTCACTGGGAAGACAAGAGGCAGAGTCACAAAACCAGGCAACGGTCAAAACACTCACTGGGAAGACAAGAGACAGAGTCACAAAACCAGGCAACGGTAAAAACACTCACTGGGGCGACAAGAGACAGAGTCACAAAACCAGGCAACGGTCAAAACACTCACTGGGAAGACAAGAGACAGTCACAAAACCAGGCAACGGTCAAAACACTCACTAGGAAGACAAGAGGCAGAGTCACAAAACCAGGCAACGGTCAAAATACTCACTGGGAAGACAAGCGACAGAGTCACAAAACACGGCAACGGTCAAAACACAAACTGGGAAGACAAGAGACAGAGTCACAAAACCAGGCAACGGTCAAAACACAAACTGGGAAGACAAGAGACAGAGTCACAAAACCAGGCAACGGTCAAAACACTCACTGGGAAGACGAGAGACAGAGTCACAAAACCAGGCAACGGTCAAAACACTCACTGGGAAGACAAGAGACAGAGTCACAAAACCAGGCAACGGTCAAAACACTCACTGGGAAGACGAGAGACAGAGTCACAAAACCAGGCAACGGTCAAAACACTCACTAGGAAGACAAGAGGCAGAGTCACAAAACCAGGCAACGGTCAAAACACTCACTGGCAAGACAAGAGACAGAGTCACAAAACCAGGCAAAGGTCAAAACACAAACTGGGAAGACAAGAGACAAGAGTCACAAAACCAGGCAACGGTCAAAACACAAACTGGGAAGACAAGAGACAAGAGTCACAGTCAGGCAACAGTCAAAACACTCACTTGGAAGACAAGAGACACAGTCACAAAACCAGGCAACGGTCAAAACACTCACTTGGAAGACAAGAGACAGAGTCACAAAACCAGGCAACAGTCAAAACACTCACTTGGAAGACAAGAGACAGAGTCACAAAACCAGGCAACGGTCAAAACACTCACTGGGAAGACAAGAGACAGTCACAAAACCAAGCAACGGTCAAAACACTCACTGGGAAGACAAGAGACAGAGTCACAAAAAAAGACAACGGTCAAAAGACTCACTAGGAAGACAAGAGGCAGAGTCACAAAACCAGGCAACGGTCAAAAGACTCACTAGGAAGACAAGAGGCAGAGTCACAAAACCAGGCAACGGTCAAAAGACTCACTAGGAGACAAGAGGCAGAGTCACAAAATCAGGCAACGGTCAAAAGACTCACTAGGAAGACAAGAGGCAGAGTCACAAAACCAGGCAACGGTCAAAAGACTCACTGGACACTCACTGGGAAGACAAGCGACAGAGTCACAAAACCAGGCAACGGTCAAAACACAAACTGGGAAGACAAGAGACAGAGTCACAAAACCAGGCAACGGTCAAAACACAAACTGGGGAGACAAAAGACAAGAGTCACAAAACCAGGCAACGGTCAAAACACAAACTGGGAAGACAAGAGACAAGAGTCACAAAACCAGGCAACAGTCAAAACACTCACTTGGAAGACAAGAGACAGAGTCACAAAACTAGGCAACGGTCAAAACACTCACTTGGAAGACAAGAGACAGAGTCACAAAACCAGGCAACAGTCAAAACACTCACTTGGAAGACAAGAGACAAAGTCACAAAACCAGGCAACGGTCAAAACACTCACTTGGAAGACAAGAGACAGAGTCACAAAACCAGGCAACGGTCAAAACACTCACTTGGAAGACAAGAGACAGAGTCACAAAACCAGGCAACGGTCAAAACACTCACTGGGAAGACAAGAGACAGTCACAAAACCAAGCAACGGTCAAAACACTCACTGGGAAGACAAGAGACAGAGTCACAAAACAAGACAACGGTCAAAAGACTCACTAGGAAGACAAGAGGCAGAGTCACAAAACCAGGCAACGGTCAAAAGACTCACTAGGAAGACAAGAGACAGAGTCACGCAACCAGGCAACGGTCAAAAAACTCACTAGGAAGACAAGAGGCAGAGTCACAAAACCAGGCAACGGTCAAAAGACTCACTAGGAGATAAGAGGCAGAGTCACAAAATCAGGCAACGGTCAAAAGACTCACTAGGAAGACAAGAGGCAGAGTCACAAAACCAGGCAACGGTCAAAAGACTCACTGGACACTCACTGGGAAGACAAGAGGCAGAGTCACAAAACCAGGCAACGGTCAAAACACTCACTGGGAAGACAAGAGGCAGAGTCACAAAACCAGGTAACGGTCAAAACACTCTCTAGGAAGACAAGAGGCAGAGTCACAAAACCAGGCAACGGTCAAAACACTCACTGGGAAGACAAGAGACAGAGTCATAAAACCAGGCAACGGTCAAAACACTCACTGGGAAGACGAGAGACAGAGTCACAAAACCAGGCAACGGTCAAAACACTCACTAGGAAGACAAGAGGCAGAGTCACAAAACCAGGCAACGGTCAAAACACTCACTGGCAAGACAAGAGACAGAGTCACAAAACCAGGCAACGGTCAAAACACTCACTGGGAAGACAAGAGACAGTCACAAAACCAAGCAACGGTCAAAACACTCACTGGGAAGACAAGAGACAGAGTCACAAAACAAGACAACGGTCAAAAGACTCACTAGGAAGACAAGAGGCAGAGTCACAAAACCAGGCAACGGTGAAAAGACTCACTAGGAAGACAAGAGACAGAGTCACAAAACCAGGCAACGGTCAAAAAACTCACTAGGAAGACAAGAGGCAGAGTCACAAAACCAGGCAACGGTCAAAAGACTCACTAGGAGATAAGAGGCAGAGTCACAAAATCAGGCAACGGTCAAAAGACTCACTAGGAAGACAAGAGGCAGAGTCACAAAACCAGGCAACGGTCAAAAGACTCACTGGACACTCACTGGGAAGACAAGAGGCAGAGTCACAAAACCAGGCAACGGTCAAAACACTCACTGGGAAGACAAGAGGCAGAGTCACAAAACCAGGTAACGGTCAAAACACTCTCTAGGAAGACAAGAGGCAGAGTCACAAAACCAGGCAACGGTCAAAACACTCACTGGGAAGACAAGAGACAGAGTCACAAAACCAGGCAACGGTCAAAAGACTCACTGGACACTCACTGGGAAGACAAGCGACAGAGTCACAAAACCAGGCAACGGTCAAAACACAAACTGGGAAGACAAGAGACAGAGTCACAAAACCAGGCAACGGTCAAAACACAAACTGGGAAAACAAGAGACAAGAGTCACAAAACCAGGCAACGGTCAAAACACAAACTGGGAAGACAAGAGACAAGAGTCACAAAACCAGGCAACAGTCAAAACACTCACTTGGAAGACAAGAGACAGAGTCACAAAACTAGGCAACGGTCAAAACACTCACTTGGAAGACAAGAGACAGAGTCACAAAACCAGGCAACAGTCAAAACACTCACTTGGAAGACAAGAGACAAAGTCACAAAACCAGGCAACGGTCAAAACACTCACTTGGAAGACAAGAGACAGAGTCACAAAACCAGGCAACGGTCAAAACACTCACTTGGAAGACAAGAGACAGAGTCACAAAACCAGGCAACGGTCAAAACACTCACTGGGAAGACAAGAGACAGTCACAAAACCAAGCAACGGTCAAAACACTCACTGGGAAGACAAGAGACAGAGTCACAAAACAAGACAACGGTCAAAAGACTCACTAGGAAGACAAGAGGCAGAGTCACAAAACCAGGCAACGGTCAAAAGACTCACTAGGAAGACAAGAGACAGAGTCACAAAACCAGGCAACGGTCAAAAGACTCACAAGGAAGACAAGAGGCAGAGTCACAAAACCAGGCAACGGTCAAAACACAAACTGGGAAGACAAGAGACAAGAGTCAAAGTCAGGCAACAGTCAAAACACTCACTTGGAAGACAAGAGACAGAGTCACAAAACCAGGCAACGGTCAAAACACAAACTGGGAAGACAAGAGACAAGAGTCACAAAACCAGGCAACGGTCAAAACACTCACATGGAAGACAAGAGACAGAGTCACAAAACCAGGCAACGGTCAAAACCCTCACTTGGAAGACAAGAGACAGAGTCACAAAACCAGGCAACGGTCAAAACACTCACTGGGAAGACAAGAGACAGTCACAAAACCAAGCAACGGTCAAAACACTCACTGGGAAGACAAGAGACAGAGTCACAAAACCAGACAACGGTCAAAAGACTCACTAGGAAGAAAAGAGGCAGAGTCACAAAACCAGGCAACGGTCAAAAGACTCACTAGGAAGAACAGAGACAGAGTCACAAAACCAGGCAACGGTCAAAAGACTCACTAGGAAGACAAGAGGCAGAGTCACAAAACCAGGCAACGGTCAAAAGACTCACTAGGAGACAAGAGGCAGAGTCACAAAATCAGGCAACGGTCAAAAGACTCACTAGGAAGACAAGAGGCAGAGTCACAAAACCAGGCAACGGTCAAAAGACTCACTGGACACTCACTGGGAAGACAAGCGACAGAGTCACAAAACCAGGCAACGGTCAAAACACAAACTGGGAAGACAAGAGACAGAGTCACAAAACCAGGCAACGGTCAAAACACAAACTGGGAAGACAAGAGACAAGAGTCACAAAACCAGGCAACGGTCAAAACACAAACTGGGAAGACAAGAGACAAGAGTCACAAAACCAGGCAACAGTCAAAACACTCACTTGGAAGACAAGAGACAGAGTCACAAAACTAGGCAACGGTCAAAACACTCACTTGGAAGACAAGAGACAGAGTCACAAAACCAGGCAACAGTCAAAACACTCACTTGGAAGACAAGAGACAAAGTCACAAAACAAGGCAACGGTCAAAACACTCACTTGGAAGACAAGAGACAGAGTCACAAAACCAGGCAACGGTCAAAACACTCACTTGGAAGACAAGAGACAGAGTCACAAAACCAGGCAACGGTCAAAACACTCACTGGGAAGACAAGAGACAGTCACAAAACCAAGCAACGGTCAAAACACTCACTGGGAAGACAAGAGACAGAGTCACAAAACAAGACAACGGTCAAAAGACTCACTAGGAAGACAAGAGGCAGAGTCACAAAACCAGGCAACGGTCAAAAGACTCACTAGGAAGACAAGAGACAGAGTCACAAAACCAGGCAACGGTCAAAAAACTCACTAGGAAGACAAGAGGCAGAGTCACAAAACCAGGCAACGGTCAAAAGACTCGCTAGGAGATAAGAGGCAGAGTCACAAAATCAGGCAACGGTCAAAAGACTCACTAGGAAGACAAGAGGCAGAGTCACAAAACCAGGCAACGGTCAAAAGACTCACTGGACACTCACTGGGAAGACAAGAGGCAGAGTCACAAAACCAGGCAACGGTCAAAACACTCACTGGGAAGACAAGAGGCAGAGTCACAAAACCAGGTAACGGTCAAAACACTCTCTAGGAAGACAAGAGGCAGAGTCACAAAACCAGGCAACGGTCAAAACACTCACTGGGAAGACAAGAGACAGAGTCACAAAACCAGGCAACGGTCAAAACACTCACTGGGAAGACGAGAGACAGAGTCACAAAACCAGGCAACGGTCAAAACACTCACTGGGAAGACAAGAGACAGAGTCACAAAACCAGGCAACGGTCAAAACACTCACTGGGAAGACGAGAGACAGAGTCACAAAACCAGGCAACGGTCAAAACACTCACTAGGAAGACAAGAGGCAGAGTCACAAAACCAGGCAACGGTCAAAACACTCACTGGCAAGACAAGAGACAGAGTCACAAAACCAGGCAAAGGTCAAAACACAAACTGGGAAGACAAGAGACAAGAGTCACAAAACCAGGCAACGGTCAAAACACAAACTGGGAAGACAAGAGACAAGAGTCACAGTCAGGCAACAGTCAAAACACTCACTTGGAAGACAAGAGACACAGTCACAAAACCAGGCAACGGTCAAAACACTCACTTGGAAGACAAGAGACAGAGTCACAAAACCAGGCAACAGTCAAAACACTCACTTGGAAGACAAGAGACAGAGTCACAAAACCAGGCAACGGTCAAAACACTCACTGGGAAGACAAGAGACAGTCACAAAACCAAGCAACGGTCAAAACACTCACTGGGAAGACAAGAGACAGAGTCACAAAAAAAGACAACGGTCAAAAGACTCACTAGGAAGACAAGAGGCAGAGTCACAAAACCAGGCAACGGTCAAAAGACTCACTAGGAAGACAAGAGGCAGAGTCACAAAACCAGGCAACGGTCAAAAGACTCACTAGGAGACAAGAGGCAGAGTCACAAAATCAGGCAACGGTCAAAAGACTCACTAGGAAGACAAGAGGCAGAGTCACAAAACCAGGCAACGGTCAAAAGACTCACTGGACACTCACTGGGAAGACAAGCGACAGAGTCACAAAACCAGGCAACGGTCAAAACACAAACTGGGAAGACAAGAGACAGAGTCACAAAACCAGGCAACGGTCAAAACACAAACTGGGGAGACAAAAGACAAGAGTCACAAAACCAGGCAACGGTCAAAACACAAACTGGGAAGACAAGAGACAAGAGTCACAAAACCAGGCAACAGTCAAAACACTCACTTGGAAGACAAGAGACAGAGTCACAAAACTAGGCAACGGTCAAAACACTCACTTGGAAGACAAGAGACAGAGTCACAAAACCAGGCAACAGTCAAAAGACTCACTAGGAAGACAAGAGACAGAGTCACACAACCAGGCAACGGTCAAAAAACTCACTAGGAAGACAAGAGGCAGAGTCACAAAACCAGGCAACGGTCAAAAGACTCACTAGGAGATAAGAGGCAGAGTCACAAAATCAGGCAACGGTCAAAAGACTCACTAGGAAGACAAGAGGCAGAGTCACAAAACCAGGCAACGGTCAAAAGACTCACTGGACACTCACTGGGAAGACAAGAGGCAGAGTCACAAAACCAGGCAACGGTCAAAACACTCACTGGGAAGACAAGAGGCAGAGTCACAAAACCAGGTAACGGTCAAAACACTCTCTAGGAAGACAAGAGGCAGAGTCACAAAACCAGGCAACGGTCAAAACACTCACTGGGAAGACAAGAGACAGAGTCATAAAACCAGGCAACGGTCAAAACACTCACTGGGAAGACGAGAGACAGAGTCAAAAAACCAGGCAACGGTCAAAACACTCACTAGGAAGACAAGAGGCAGAGTCACAAAACCAGGCAACGGTCAAAACACTCACTGGCAAGACTAGAGACAGAGTCACAAAACCAGGCAACGGTCAAAACACTCACTGGGAAGACAAGAGACAGTCACAAAACCAAGCAACGGTCAAAACACTCACTGGGAAGACAAGAGACAGAGTCACAAAACAAGACAACGGTCAAAAGACTCACTAGGAAGACAAGAGGCAGAGTCACAAAACCAGGCAACGGTGAAAAGACTCACTAGGAAGACAAGAGACAGAGTCACAAAACCAGGCAACGGTCAAAAAACTCACTAGGAAGACAAGAGGCAGAGTCACAAAACCAGGCAACGGTCAAAAGACTCACTAGGAGATAAGAGGCAGAGTCACAAAATCAGGCAACGGTCAAAAGACTCACTAGGAAGACAAGAGGCAGAGTCACAAAACCAGGCAACGGTCAAAAGACTCACTGGACACTCACTGGGAAGACAAGAGGCAGAGTCACAAAACCAGGCAACGGTCAAAACACTCACTGGGAAGACAAGAGGCAGAGTCACAAAACCAGGTAACGGTCAAAACACTCTCTAGGAAGACAAGAGGCAGAGTCACAAAACCAGGCAACGGTCAAAACACTCACTGGGAAGACAAGAGACAGAGTCACAAAACCAGGCAACGGTCAAAAGACTCACTGGACACTCACTGGGAAGACAAGCGACAGAGTCACAAAACCAGGCAACGGTCAAAACACAAACTGGGAAGACAAGAGACAGAGTCACAAAACCAGGCAACGGTCAAAACACAAACTGGGAAAACAAGAGACAAGAGTCACAAAACCAGGCAACGGTCAAAACACAAACTGGGAAGACAAGAGACAAGAGTCACAAAACCAGGCAACAGTCAAAACACTCACTTGGAAGACAAGAGACAGAGTCACAAAACTAGGCAACGGTCAAAACACTCACTTGGAAGACAAGAGACAAGAGTCACAAAACCAGGCAACGGTCAAAACACAAACTGGGAAGACAAGAGACAAGAGTCACAGTCAGGCAACAGTCAAAACACTCACTTGGAAGACAAGAGACACAGTCACAAAACCAGGCAACGGTCAAAACACTCACTTGGAAGACAAGAGACAGAGTCACAAAACCAGGCAACAGTCAAAACACTCACTTGGAAGACAAGAGACAGAGTCACAAAACCAGGCAACGGTCAAAACACTCACTGGGAAGACAAGAGACAGTCACAAAACCAAGCAACGGTCAAAACACTCACTGGGAAGACAAGAGACAGAGTCACAAAAAAAGACAACGGTCAAAAGACTCACTAGGAAGACAAGAGGCAGAGTCACAAAACCAGGCAACGGTCAAAAGACTCACTAGGAAGACAAGAGGCAGAGTCACAAAACCAGGCAACGGTCAAAAGACTCACTAGGAGACAAGAGGCAGAGTCACAAAATCAGGCAACGGTCAAAAGACTCACTAGGAAGACAAGAGGCAGAGTCACAAAACCAGGCAACGGTCAAAAGACTCACTGGACACTCACTGGGAAGACAAGCGACAGAGTCACAAAACCAGGCAACGGTCAAAACACAAACTGGGAAGACAAGAGACAGAGTCACAAAACCAGGCAACGGTCAAAACACAAACTGGGGAGACAAAAGACAAGAGTCACAAAACCAGGCAACGGTCAAAACACAAACTGGGAAGACAAGAGACAAGAGTCACAAAACCAGGCAACAGTCAAAACACTCACTTGGAAGACAAGAGACAGAGTCACAAAACTAGGCAACGGTCAAAACACTCACTTGGAAGACAAGAGACAGAGTCACAAAACCAGGCAACAGTCAAAAGACTCACTAGGAAGACAAGAGACAGAGTCACACAACCAGGCAACGGTCAAAAAACTCACTAGGAAGACAAGAGGCAGAGTCACAAAACCAGGCAACGGTCAAAAGACTCACTAGGAGATAAGAGGCAGAGTCACAAAATCAGGCAACGGTCAAAAGACTCACTAGGAAGACAAGAGGCAGAGTCACAAAACCAGGCAACGGTCAAAAGACTCACTGGACACTCACTGGGAAGACAAGAGGCAGAGTCACAAAACCAGGCAACGGTCAAAACACTCACTGGGAAGACAAGAGGCAGAGTCACAAAACCAGGTAACGGTCAAAACACTCTCTAGGAAGACAAGAGGCAGAGTCACAAAACCAGGCAACGGTCAAAACACTCACTGGGAAGACAAGAGACAGAGTCATAAAACCAGGCAACGGTCAAAACACTCACTGGGAAGACGAGAGACAGAGTCAAAAAACCAGGCAACGGTCAAAACACTCACTAGGAAGACAAGAGGCAGAGTCACAAAACCAGGCAACGGTCAAAACACTCACTGGCAAGACTAGAGACAGAGTCACAAAACCAGGCAACGGTCAAAACACTCACTGGGAAGACAAGAGACAGTCACAAAACCAAGCAACGGTCAAAACACTCACTGGGAAGACAAGAGACAGAGTCACAAAACAAGACAACGGTCAAAAGACTCACTAGGAAGACAAGAGGCAGAGTCACAAAACCAGGCAACGGTGAAAAGACTCACTAGGAAGACAAGAGACAGAGTCACAAAACCAGGCAACGGTCAAAAAACTCACTAGGAAGACAAGAGGCAGAGTCACAAAACCAGGCAACGGTCAAAAGACTCACTAGGAGATAAGAGGCAGAGTCACAAAATCAGGCAACGGTCAAAAGACTCACTAGGAAGACAAGAGGCAGAGTCACAAAACCAGGCAACGGTCAAAAGACTCACTGGACACTCACTGGGAAGACAAGAGGCAGAGTCACAAAACCAGGCAACGGTCAAAACACTCACTGGGAAGACAAGAGGCAGAGTCACAAAACCAGGTAACGGTCAAAACACTCTCTAGGAAGACAAGAGGCAGAGTCACAAAACCAGGCAACGGTCAAAACACTCACTGGGAAGACAAGAGACAGAGTCACAAAACCAGGCAACGGTCAAAAGACTCACTGGACACTCACTGGGAAGACAAGCGACAGAGTCACAAAACCAGGCAACGGTCAAAACACAAACTGGGAAGACAAGAGACAGAGTCACAAAACCAGGCAACGGTCAAAACACAAACTGGGAAAACAAGAGACAAGAGTCACAAAACCAGGCAACGGTCAAAACACAAACTGGGAAGACAAGAGACAAGAGTCACAAAACCAGGCAACAGTCAAAACACTCACTTGGAAGACAAGAGACAGAGTCACAAAACTAGGCAACGGTCAAAACACTCACTTGGAAGACAAGAGACAGAGTCACAAAACCAGGCAACAGTCAAAACACTCACTTGGAAGACAAGAGACAAAGTCACAAAACCAGGCAACGGTCAAAACACTCACTTGGAAGACAAGAGACAGAGTCACAAAACCAGGCAACGGTCAAAACACTCACTTGGAAGACAAGAGACAGAGTCACAAAACCAGGCAACGGTCAAAACACTCACTGGGAAGACAAGAGACAGTCACAAAACCAAGCAACGGTCAAAACACTCACTGGGAAGACAAGAGACAGAGTCACAAAACAAGACAACGGTCAAAAGACTCACTAGGAAGACAAGAGGCAGAGTCACAAAACCAGGCAACGGTCAAAAGACTCACTAGGAAGACAAGAGACAGAGTCACAAAACCAGGCAACGGTCAAAAGACTCACTAGGAAGACAAGAGGCAGAGTCACAAAACCAGGCAACGGTCAAAAGACTCACTAGGAGATAAGAGGCAGAGTCACAAAATCAGGCAACGGTCAAAAGACTCACTAGGAAGACAAGAGTCAGAGTCACAAAACCAGGCAACGGTCAAAAGACTCACTGGGCACTCACTGGGAAGACAAGAGGCAGAGTCACAAAACCAGGCAACGGTCAAAACACTCACTGGGAAGACAAGAGGCAGAGTCACAAAACCAGGTAACGGTCAAAACACTCTCTAGGAAGACAAGAGGCAGAGTCACAAAACCAGGCAACGGTCAAAACACTCACTGGGAAGACAAGAGACAGAGTCACAAAACCAGGCAACGGTCAAAACACTCACTGGGAAGACGAGAGACAGTCACAAAACCAGGCAACGGTCAAAACACTCACTAGGAAGACAAGAGGCAGAGTCACAAAACCAGGCAACGGTCAAAACACAAACTGGGAAGACAAGAGACAGAGTCACAAAACCAGGCAACGGTCAAAACACAAACTGGGAAGACAAGAGACAAGAGTCACAAAAACAGGCAACGGTCAAAACACAAACTGGGAAGACAAGAGACAGAGTCACAAAACCAGGCAACGGTCAAAACACAAACTGGGAAGACAAGAGACAAGAGTCACAAAAACAGGCAACGGTCAAAACACAAACTGGGAAGACAAGAGACAAGAGTCACAGTCAGGCAACAGTCAAAACACTCACTTGGAAGACAAGAGACAGAGTCACAAAACCAGGCAACGGTCAAAACACTCACTTGGAAGACAAGAGACAGAGTCACAAAACCAGGCAACGGTCAAAACACTCACTTGGAAGACAAGAGACACAGTCACAAAACCAGGCAACGGTCAAAACACTCACTTGGAAGACAAGAGACAGAGTCACAAAACCTGGCAACGGTCAAAACACTCACTTGGAAGACAAGAGACAGAGTCACAAAACCAGGCAACGGTCAAAACACTCACTGGGAAGACAAGAGACAGTCACAAAACCAAGCAACGGTCAAAACACTCACTGGGAAGACAAGAGACAGAGTCACAAAACAAGACAACGGTCAAAAGACTCACTAGGAAGACAAGAGGCAGAGTCACAAAACCAGGCAACGGTCAAAAGACTCACTAGGAAGACAAGAGACAGAGTCACAAAACCAGGCAACGGTCAAAAGACTCACTAGGAAGACAAGAGGCAGAGTCACAAAACCAGGCAACGGTCAAAAGACTCACTAGGAGATAAGAGGCAGAGTCACAAAATCAGGCAACGGTCAAAAGACTCACTAGGAAGACAAGAGTCAGAGTCACAAAACCAGGCAACGGTCAAAAGACTCACTGGGCACTCACTGGGAAGACAAGAGGCAGAGTCACAAAACCAGGCAACGGTCAAAACACTCACTGGGAAGACAAGAGGCAGAGTCACAAAACCAGGTAACGGTCAAAACACTCTCTAGGAAGACAAGAGGCAGAGTCACAAAACCAGGCAACGGTCAAAACACTCACTGGGAAGACAAGAGACAGAGTCACAAAACCAGGCAACGGTCAAAAAACTCACTGGGAAGACGAGAGACAGTCACAAAACCAGGCAACGGTCAAAACACTCACTAGGAAGACAAGAGGCAGAGTCACAAAACCAGGCAACGGTCAAAACACAAACTGGGAAGACAAGAGACAGAGTCACAAAACCAGGCAACGGTCAAAACACAAACTGGGAAGACAAGAGACAAGAGTCACAAAAACAGGCAACGGTCAAAACACAAACTGGGAAGACAAGAGACAAGAGTCACAGTCAGGCAACAGTCAAAACACTCACTTGGAAGACAAGAGACAGAGTCACAAAACCAGGCAACGGTCAAAACACTCACTTGGAAGACAAGAGACAGAGTCACAAAACCAGGCAACGGTCAAAACACTCACTGGGAAGACAAGAGACAGAGTCACAAAACCAGACAACGGCCAAAAGACTCACTAGGAAGACAAGAGGCAGAGTCACAAAACCAGGCAACGGTCAAAAGACTCACTAGGAAGACAAGAGACAGAGTCACAAAACCAGGCAACGGTCAAAAGACTCACTAGGAAGACAAGAGGCAGAGTCACAAAACCAGGCAACGGTCAAAAGACTCACTAGGAGACAAGAGGCAGAGTCACAAAATCAGGCAACGGTCAAAAGACTCACTAGGAAGACAAGAGGCAGAGTCACAAAACCAGGCAACGGTCAAAAGACTCACTGGACACTCACTGGGAAGACAAGCGACAGAGTCACAAAACCAGGCAACGGTCAAAACACAAACTGGGAAGACAAGAGACAGAGTCACAAAACCAGGCAACGGTCAAAACACAAACTGGGAAGACAAGAGACAAGAGTCACAAAACCAGGCAACGGTCAAAACACAAACTGGGAAGACAAGAGACAAGAGTCACAAAACCAGGCAACGGTCAAAACACTCACTTGGAAGACAAGAGACAGAGTCACAAAACCAGGCAACGGTCAAAACACTCACTTGGAAGACAAGAGACAGAGTCACAAAACCAGGCAACGGTCAAAACACTCACTGGGAAGACAAGAGACAGTCACAAAACCAAGCAACGGTCAAAACACTCACTGGGAAGACAAGAGACAGAGTCACAAAACCAGACAACGTTCAAAAGACTCACTAGGAAGACAAGAGGCAGAGTCACAAAACCAGGCAATGGTCAAAAGACTCACTAGGAAGACAAGAGACAGAGTCACAAAACCAGGCAACGGTCAAAAGACTCACTAGGAAGACAAGAGGCAGAGTCACAAAACCAGGCAACGGTCAAAAGACTCACTAGGAGACAAGAGGCAGAGTCACAAAATCAGGCAACGGTCAAAAGACTCACTAGGAAGACAAGAGGCAGAGTCACAAAACCAGGCAACGGTCAAAAGACTCACTGGAAACTCACTGGGAAGACAAGAGGCAGAGTCACAAAACCAGGCAACGGTCAAAACACTCACTGGGAAGACAAGAGACAGAGTCACAAAACCAGGCAACGGTAAAAACACTCACTGGGGCGAGAAGAGACAGAGTCACAAAACCAGGCAACGGTCAAAACACTCACTGGGAAGACAAGAGACAGTCACAAAACCAGGCAACGGTCAAAACACTCACTAGGAAGACAAGAGGCAGAGTCACAAAACCAGGCAACGGTCAAAATACTCACTGGGAAGACAAGCGACAGAGTCACAAAACCAGGCAACGGTCAAAACACAAACTGGGAAGACAAGAGACAGAGTCACAAAACCAGGCAACGGTCAAAACACAAACTGGGAAGACAAGAGACAAGAGTCACAAAACCAGGCAACGGTCAAAACACAAACTGGGAAGACAAGAGACAAGAGTCACAAAACCAGGCAACAGTCAAAACACTCACTTGGAAGACAAGAGACAGAGTCACAAAACCAGGCAACGGTCAAAACACTCACTTGGAAGACAAGAGACAGAGTCACAAAACCAGGCAACGGTCAAAACACTCACTTGGAAGACAAGAGACAGAGTCACAAAACCAGGCAACGGTCAAAACACTCACTGGGAAGACAAGAGACAGTCACAAAACCAAGCAACGGTCAAAACACTCACTGGCAAGACAAGAGACAGAGTCACAAAACCAGGCAACGGTCAAAACACAAACTGGGAAGACAAGAGACAGATTCACAAAACCAGGCAACGGTCAAAACACTCACTGGGAACACAAGAGACAAGAGTCACAAAACCAGGCAACGGTCAAAACACAAACTGGGAAGACAAGAGACAAGAGTCAAAGTCAGGCAACAGTCAAAACACTCACTTGGAAGACAAGAGACAGAGTCACAAAACCAGGCAACGGTCAAAACACAAACTGGGAAGACAAGAGACAAGAGTCACAAAACCAGGCAACGGTCAAAAGACTCACTAGGAAGACAAGAGACAGAGTCACAAAACCAGGCAACGGTCAAAAGACTCACTAGGAAGACAAGAGGCAGAGTCACAAAACCAGGCAACGGTCAAAAGACTCACTAGGAGACAAGAGGCAGAGTCACAAAATCAGGCAACGGTCAAAAGACTCACTAGGAAGACAAGAGGCAGAGTCACAAAACCAGGCAACGGTCAAAAGACTCAGTGGACACTCACTGGGAAGACAAGCGACAGAGTCACAAAACCAGGCAACGGTCAAAACACAAACTGGGAAGACAAGAGACAGAGTCACAAAACCAGTTAACGGTCAAAACACAAACTGGGAAGACAAGAGACAAGAGTCACAAAACCAGGCAACGGTCAAAACACAAACTGGGAAGACAAGAGACAAGAGTCACAAAACCAGGCAACAGTCAAAACACTCACTTGGAAGACAAGAGACAGAGTCACAAAACTAGGCAACGGTCAAAACACTCACTTGGAAGACAAGAGACAGAGTCACAAAACCAGGCAACAGTCAAAACACTCACTTGGAAGACAAGAGACAAAGTCACAAAACCAGGCAACGGTCAAAACACTCACTTGGAAGACAAGAGACAGAGTCACAAAACCAGGCAACGGTCAAAACACTCACTTGGAAGACAAGAGACAGAGTCACAAAACCAGGCAACGGTCAAAACACTCACTGGGAAGACAAGAGACAGTCACAAAACCAAGCAACGGTCAAAACACTCACTGGGAAGACAAGAGACAGAGTCACAAAACAAGACAACGGTCAAAAGACTCACTAGGAAGACAAGAGGCAGAGTCACAAAACCAGGCAACGGTCAAAAAACTCACTAGGAAGACAAGAGGCAGAGTCACAAAACCAGGCAACGGTCAAAAGACTCGCTAGGAGATAAGAGGCAGAGTCACAAAATCAGGCAACGGTCAAAAGACTCACTAGGAAGACAAGAGGCAGAGTCACAAAACCAGGCAACGGTCAAAAGACTCACTGGACACTCACTGGGAAGACAAGAGGCAGAGTCACAAAATCAGGCAACGGTCAAAACACTCACTGGGAAGACAAGAGGCAGAGTCACAAAACCAGGTAACGGTCAAAACACTCTCTAGGAAGACAAGAGGCAGAGTCACAAAACCAGGCAACGGTCAAAACACTCACTGGGAAGACAAGAGACAGAGTCACAAAACCAGGCAACGGTCAAAACACTCACTGGGAAGACGAGAGACAGAGTCACAAAACCAGGCAACGGTCAAAACACTCACTGGGAAGACAAGAGACAGAGTCACAAAACCAGGCAACGGTCAAAACACTCACTGGGAAGACAAGAGACAGTCACAAAACCAAGCAACGGTCAAAACACTCACTGGGAAGACAAGAGACAGAGTCACAAAAAAAGACAACGGTCAAAAGACTCACTAGGAAGACAAGAGGCAGAGTCACAAAACCAGGCAACGGTCAAAAGACTCACTAGGAAGACAAGAGGCAGAGTCACAAAACCAGGCAACGGTCAAAAGACTCACTAGGAGACAAGAGGCAGAGTCACAAAATCAGGCAACGGTCAAAAGACTCACTAGGAAGACAAGAGGCAGAGTCACAAAACCAGGCAACGGTCAAAAGACTCACTGGACACTCACTGGGAAGACAAGCGACAGAGTCACAAAACCAGGCAACGGTCAAAACACAAACTGGGAAGACAAGAGACAGAGTCACAAAACCAGGCAACGGTCAAAACACAAACTGGGGAGACAAAAGACAAGAGTCACAAAACCAGGCAACGGTCAAAACACAAACTGGGAAGACAAGAGACAAGAGTCACAAAACCAGGCAACAGTCAAAACACTCACTTGGAAGACAAGAGACAGAGTCACAAAACTAGGCAACGGTCAAAACACTCACTTGGAAGACAAGAGACAGAGTCACAAAACCAGGCAACAGTCAAAAGACTCACTAGGAAGACAAGAGACAGAGTCACACAACCAGGCAACGGTCAAAAAACTCACTAGGAAGACAAGAGGCAGAGTCACAAAACCAGGCAACGGTCAAAAGACTCACTAGGAGATAAGAGGCAGAGTCACAAAATCAGGCAACGGTCAAAAGACTCACTAGGAAGACAAGAGGCAGAGTCACAAAACCAGGCAACGGTCAAAAGACTCACTGGACACTCACTGGGAAGACAAGAGGCAGAGTCACAAAACCAGGCAACGGTCAAAACACTCACTGGGAAGACAAGAGGCAGAGTCACAAAACCAGGTAACGGTCAAAACACTCTCTAGGAAGACAAGAGGCAGAGTCACAAAACCAGGCAACGGTCAAAACACTCACTGGGAAGACAAGAGACAGAGTCATAAAACCAGGCAACGGTCAAAACACTCACTGGGAAGACGAGAGACAGAGTCAAAAAACCAGGCAACGGTCAAAACACTCACTAGGAAGACAAGAGGCAGAGTCACAAAACCAGGCAACGGTCAAAACACTCACTGGCAAGACTAGAGACAGAGTCACAAAACCAGGCAACGGTCAAAACACTCACTGGGAAGACAAGAGACAGTCACAAAACCAAGCAACGGTCAAAACACTCACTGGGAAGACAAGAGACAGAGTCACAAAACAAGACAACGGTCAAAAGACTCACTAGGAAGACAAGAGGCAGAGTCACAAAACCAGGCAACGGTGAAAAGACTCACTAGGAAGACAAGAGACAGAGTCACAAAACCAGGCAACGGTCAAAAAACTCACTAGGAAGACAAGAGGCAGAGTCACAAAACCAGGCAACGGTCAAAAGACTCACTAGGAGATAAGAGGCAGAGTCACAAAATCAGGCAACGGTCAAAAGACTCACTAGGAAGACAAGAGGCAGAGTCACAAAACCAGGCAACGGTCAAAAGACTCACTGGACACTCACTGGGAAGACAAGAGGCAGAGTCACAAAACCAGGCAACGGTCAAAACACTCACTGGGAAGACAAGAGGCAGAGTCACAAAACCAGGTAACGGTCAAAACACTCTCTAGGAAGACAAGAGGCAGAGTCACAAAACCAGGCAACGGTCAAAACACTCACTGGGAAGACAAGAGACAGAGTCACAAAACCAGGCAACGGTCAAAAGACTCACTGGACACTCACTGGGAAGACAAGCGACAGAGTCACAAAACCAGGCAACGGTCAAAACACAAACTGGGAAGACAAGAGACAGAGTCACAAAACCAGGCAACGGTCAAAACACAAACTGGGAAAACAAGAGACAAGAGTCACAAAACCAGGCAACGGTCAAAACACAAACTGGGAAGACAAGAGACAAGAGTCACAAAACCAGGCAACAGTCAAAACACTCACTTGGAAGACAAGAGACAGAGTCACAAAACTAGGCAACGGTCAAAACACTCACTTGGAAGACAAGAGACAGAGTCACAAAACCAGGCAACAGTCAAAACACTCACTTGGAAGACAAGAGACAAAGTCACAAAACCAGGCAACGGTCAAAACACTCACTTGGAAGACAAGAGACAGAGTCACAAAACCAGGCAACGGTCAAAACACTCACTTGGAAGACAAGAGACAGAGTCACAAAACCAGGCAACGGTCAAAACACTCACTGGGAAGACAAGAGACAGTCACAAAACCAAGCAACGGTCAAAACACTCACTGGGAAGACAAGAGACAGAGTCACAAAACAAGACAACGGTCAAAAGACTCACTAGGAAGACAAGAGGCAGAGTCACAAAACCAGGCAACGGTCAAAAGACTCACTAGGAAGACAAGAGACAGAGTCACAAAACCAGGCAACGGTCAAAAGACTCACTAGGAAGACAAGAGGCAGAGTCACAAAACCAGGCAACGGTCAAAAGACTCACTAGGAGATAAGAGGCAGAGTCACAAAATCAGGCAACGGTCAAAAGACTCACTAGGAAGACAAGAGTCAGAGTCACAAAACCAGGCAACGGTCAAAAGACTCACTGGGCACTCACTGGGAAGACAAGAGGCAGAGTCACAAAACCAGGCAACGGTCAAAACACTCACTGGGAAGACAAGAGGCAGAGTCACAAAACCAGGTAACGGTCAAAACACTCTCTAGGAAGACAAGAGGCAGAGTCACAAAACCAGGCAACGGTCAAAACACTCACTGGGAAGACGAGAGACAGTCACAAAACCAGGCAACGGTCAAAACACTCACTAGGAAGACAAGAGGCAGAGTCACAAAACCAGGCAACGGTCAAAACACAAACTGGGAAGACAAGAGACAGAGTCACAAAACCAGGCAACGGTCAAAACACAAACTGGGAAGACAAGAGACAAGAGTCACAAAAACAGGCAACGGTCAAAACACAAACTGGGAAGACAAGAGACAAGAGTCACAGTCAGGCAACAGTCAAAACACTCACTTGGAAGACAAGAGACAGAGTCACAAAACCAGGCAACGGTCAAAACACTCACTTGGAAGACAAGAGACAGAGTCACAAAACCAGGCAACGGTCAAAACACTCACTTGGAAGACAAGAGACACAGTCACAAAACCAGGCAACGGTCAAAACACTCACTTGGAAGACAAGAGACAGAGTCACAAAACCTGGCAACGGTCAAAACACTCACTTGGAAGACAAGAGACAGAGTCACAAAACCAGGCAACGGTCAAAACACTCACTGGGAAGACAAGAGACAGTCACAAAACCAAGCAACGGTCAAAACACTCACTGGGAAGACAAGAGACAGAGTCACAAAACAAGACAACGGTCAAAAGACTCACTAGGAAGACAAGAGGCAGAGTCACAAAACCAGGCAACGGTCAAAACACAAACTGGGAAGACAAGAGACAGAGTCACAAAACCAGGCAACGGTCAAAACACAAACTGGGAAGACAAGAGACAAGAGTCACAAAAACAGGCAACGGTCAAAACACAAACTGGGAAGACAAGAGACAAGAGTCACAGTCAGGCAACAGTCAAAACACTCACTTGGAAGACAAGAGACAGAGTCACAAAACCAGGCAACGGTCAAAACACTCACTTGGAAGACAAGAGACAGAGTCACAAAACCAGGCAACGGTCAAAACACTCACTTGGAAGACAAGAGACACAGTCACAAAACCAGGCAACGGTCAAAACACTCACTTGGAAGACAAGAGACAGAGTCACAAAACCTGGCAACGGTCAAAACACTCACTTGGAAGACAAGAGACAGAGTCACAAAACCAGGCAACGGTCAAAACACTCACTGGGAAGACAAGAGACAGTCACAAAACCAAGCAACGGTCAAAACACTCACTGGGAAGACAAGAGACAGAGTCACAAAACAAGACAACGGTCAAAAGACTCACTAGGAAGACAAGAGGCAGAGTCACAAAACCAGGCAACGGTCAAAAGACTCACTAGGAAGACAAGAGACAGAGTCACAAAACCAGGCAACGGTCAAAAGACTCACTAGGAAGACAAGAGGCAGAGTCACAAAACCAGGCAACGGTCAAAAGACTCACTAGGAGATAAGAGGCAGAGTCACAAAATCAGGCAACGGTCAAAAGACTCACTAGGAAGACAAGAGTCAGAGTCACAAAACCAGGCAACGGTCAAAAGACTCACTGGGCACTCACTGGGAAGACAAGAGGCAGAGTCACAAAACCAGGCAACGGTCAAAACACTCACTGGGAAGACAAGAGGCAGAGTCACAAAACCAGGTAACGGTCAAAACACTCTCTAGGAAGACAAGAGGCAGAGTCACAAAACCAGGCAACGGTCAAAACACTCACTGGGAAGACAAGAGACAGAGTCACAAAACCAGGCAACGGTCAAAACACTCACTGGGAAGACGAGAGACAGTCACAAAACCAGGCAACGGTCAAAACACTCACTAGGAAGACAAGAGGCAGAGTCACAAAACCAGGCAACGGTCAAAACACAAACTGGGAAGACAAGAGACAGAGTCACAAAACCAGGCAACGGTCAAAACACAAACTGGGAAGACAAGAGACAAGAGTCACAAAAACAGGCAACGGTCAAAACACAAACTGGGAAGACAAGAGACAAGAGTCACAGTCAGGCAACAGTCAAAAAACTCACTTGGAAGACAAGAGACAGAGTCACAAAACCAGGCAACGGTCAAAACACTCACTTGGAAGATAAGAGACAGAGTCACAAAACCAGGCAACGGTCAAAACACTCACTGGGAAGACAAGAGACAGAGTCACAAAACCAGACAACGGCCAAAAGACTCACTAGGAAGACAAGAGGCAGAGTCACAAAACCAGGCAACGGTCAAAAGACTCACTAGGAAGACAAGAGACAGAGTCACAAAACCAGGCAACGGTCAAAAGACTCACTAGGAAGACAAGAGGCAGAGTCACAAAACCAGGCAACGGTCAAAAGACTCACTAGGAGACAAGAGGCAGAGTCACAAAATCAGGCAACGGTCAAAAGACTCACTAGGAAGACAAGAGGCAGAGTCACAAAACCAGGCAACGGTCAAAAGACTCACTGGACACTCACTGGGAAGACAAGCGACAGAGTCACAAAACCAGGCAACGGTCAAAACACAAACTGGGAAGACAAGAGACAGAGTCACAAAACCAGGCAACGGTCAAAACACAAACTGGGAAGACAAGAGACAAGAGTCACAAAACCAGGCAACGGTCAAAACACAAACTGGGAAGACAAGAGTCACAAAACCAGGCAACGGTCAAAACACTCACTTGGAAGACAAGAGACAGAGTCACAAAACCAGGCAACGGTCAAAACACTCACTTGGAAGACAAGAGACAGAGTCACAAAACCAGGCAACGGTCAAAACACTCACTGGGAAGACAAGAGACAGTCACAAAACCAAGCAACGGTCAAAACACTCACTGGGAAGACAAGAGACAGAGTCACAAAACCAGACAACGTTCAAAAGACTCACTAGGAAGACAAGAGGCAGAGTCACAAAACCAGGCAATGGTCAAAAGACTCACTAGGAAGACAAGAGACAGAGTCACAAAACCAGGCAACGGTCAAAAGACTCACTAGGAAGACAAGAGGCAGAGTCACAAAACCAGGCAACGGTCAAAAGACTCACTAGGAGACAAGAGGCAGAGTCACAAAATCAGGCAACGGTCAAAAGACTCACTAGGAAGACAAGAGGCAGAGTCACAAAACCAGGCAACGGTCAAAACACTCACTGGGAAGACAAGAGACAGAGTCACAAAACCAGGCAACGGTAAAAACACTCACTGGGGCGAGAAGAGACAGAGTCACAAAACCAGGCAACGGTCAAAACACTCACTGGGAAGACAAGAGACAGTCACAAAACCAGGCAACGGTCAAAACACTCACTAGGAAGACAAGAGGCAGAGTCACAAAACCAGGCAACGGTCAAAATACTCACTGGGAAGACAAGCGACAGAGTCACAAAACCAGGCAACGGTCAAAACACAAACTGGGAAGACAAGAGACAGAGTCACAAAACCAGGCAACGGTCAAAACACTCACTGGGAAGACAAGAGACAGAGTCACAAAACCAGGCAACGGTAAAAACACTCACTGGGGCGAGAAGAGACAGAGTCACAAAACCAGGCAACGGTCAAAACACTCACTGGGAAGACAAGAGACAGTCACAAAACCAGGCAACGGTCAAAACACTCACTAGGAAGACAAGAGGCAGAGTCACAAAACCAGGCAACGGTCAAAATACTCACTGGGAAGACAAGCGACAGAGTCACAAAACCAGGCAACGGTCAAAACACAAACTGGGAAGACAAGAGACAGAGTCACAAAACCAGGCAACGGTCAAAACACAAACTGGGAAGACAAGCGACAAGAGTCACAAAACCAGGCAACGGTCAAAAGACTCACTGGAAACTCACTGGGAAGACAAGAGGCAGAGTCACAAAACCAGGCAACGGTCAAAACACTCACTGGGAAGACAAGAGACAGAGTCACAAAACCAGGCAACGGTAAAAACACTCACTGGGGCGAGAAGAGACAGAGTCACAAAACCAGGCAACGGTCAAAACACTCACTGGGAAGACAAGAGACAGTCACAAAACCAGGCAACGGTCAAAACACTCACTAGGAAGACAAGAGGCAGAGTCACAAAACCAGGCAACGGTCAAAATACTCACTGGGAAGACAAGCGACAGAGTCACAAAACCAGGCAACGGTCAAAACACAAACTGGGAAGACAAGAGACAGAGTCACAAAACCAGGCAACGGTCAAAACACAAACTGGGAAGACAAGCGACAAGAGTCACAAAACCAGGCAACGGTCAAAACACAAACTGGGAAGACAAGAGACAAGAGTCACAAAACCAGGCAACAGTCAAAACACTCACTTGGAAGACAAGAGACAGAGTCACAAAACCAGGCAACGGTCAAAACACTCACTTGGAAGACAAGAGACAGAGTCACAAAACCAGGCAACGGTCAAAACACTCACTAGGAAGACAAGAGGCAGAGTCACAAAACCAGGCAACGGTCAAAAGACTCACTGGACACTCACTGGGAAGACAAGCGACAGAGTCACAAAACCAGGCAACGGTCAAAACACAAACTGGGAAGACAAGAGACAGAGTCACAAAACCAGGCAACGGTCAAAACACAAACTGGGAAGACAAGAGACAAGAGTCACAAAACCAGGCAACGGTCAAAACACAAACTGGGAAGACAAGAGACAAGAGTCACAAAACCAGGCAACGGTCAAAACACTCACTTGGAAGACAAGAGACAGAGTCACAAAACCAGGCAACGGTCAAAACACTCACTTGGAAGACAAGAGACAGAGTCACAAAACCAGGCAACGGTCAAAACACTCACTGGGAAGACAAGAGACAGTCACAAAACCAAGCAACGGTCAAAACACTCACTGGGAAGACAAGAGACAGAGTCACAAAACCAGACAACGTTCAAAAGACTCACTAGGAAGACAAGAGGCAGAGTCACAAAACCAGGCAATGGTCAAAAGACTCACTAGGAAGACAAGAGACAGAGTCACAAAACCAGGCAACGGTCAAAAGACTCACTAGGAAGACAAGAGGCAGAGTCACAAAACCAGGCAACGGTCAAAAGACTCACTAGGAGACAAGAGGCAGAGTCACAAAATCAGGCAACGGTCAAAAGACTCACTAGGAAGACAAGAGGCAGAGTCACAAAACCAGGCAACGGTCAAAAGACTCACTGGAAACTCACTGGGAAGACAAGAGGCAGAGTCACAAAACCAGGCAACGGTCAAAACACTCACTGGGAAGACAAGAGACAGAGTCACAAAACCAGGCAACGGTAAAAACACTCACTGGGGCGAGAAGAGACAGAGTCACAAAACCAGGCAACGGTCAAAACACTCACTGGGAAGACAAGAGACAGTCACAAAACCAGGCAACGGTCAAAACACTCACTAGGAAGACAAGAGGCAGAGTCACAAAACCAGGCAACGGTCAAAATACTCACTGGGAAGACAAGCGACAGAGTCACAAAACCAGGCAACGGTCAAAACACAAACTGGGAAGACAAGAGACAGAGTCACAAAACCAGGCAACGGTCAAAACACAAACTGGGAAGACAAGCGACAAGAGTCACAAAACCAGGCAACGGTCAAAACACAAACTGGGAAGACAAGAGACAAGAGTCACAAAACCAGGCAACAGTCAAAACACTCACTTGGAAGACAAGAGACAGAGTCACAAAACCAGGCAACGGTCAAAACACTCACTTGGAAGACAAGAGACAGAGTCACAAAACCAGGCAACGGTCAAAACACTCACTTGGAAGACAAGAGACAGAGTCACAAAACCAGGCAACGGTCAAAACACTCACTGGGAAGACAAGAGACAGTCACAAAACCAAGCAACGGTCAAAACACTCACTGGCAAGACAAGAGACAGAGTCACAAAACCAGGCAACGGTCAAAACACAAACTGGGAAGACAAGAGACAGATTCACAAAACCAGGCAACGGTCAAAACACTCACTGGGAACACAAGAGACAAGAGTCACAAAACCAGGCAACGGTCAAAACACAAACTGGGAAGACAAGAGACAAGAGTCAAAGTCAGGCAACAGTCAAAACACTCACTTGGAAGACAAGAGACAGAGTCACAAAACCAGGCAACGGTCAAAACACAAACTGGGAAGACAAGAGACAAGAGTCACAAAACCAGGCAACGGTCAAAAGACTCACTAGGAAGACAAGAGACAGAGTCACAAAACCAGGCAACGGTCAAAAGACTCACTAGGAAGACAAGAGGCAGAGTCACAAAACCAGGCAACGGTCAAAAGACTCACTAGGAGACAAGAGGCAGAGTCACAAAATCAGGCAACGGTCAAAAGACTCACTAGGAAGACAAGAGGCAGAGTCACAAAACCAGGCAACGGTCAAAAGACTCACTGGAAACTCACTGGGAAGACAAGAGGCAGAGTCACAAAACCAGGCAACGGTCAAAACACTCACTGGGAAGACAAGAGACAGAGTCACAAAACCAGGCAACGGTAAAAACACTCACTGGGGCGAGAAGAGACAGAGTCACAAAACCAGGCAACGGTCAAAACACTCACTGGGAAGACAAGAGACAGTCACAAAACCAGGCAACGGTCAAAACACTCACTAGGAAGACAAGAGGCAGAGTCACAAAACCAGGCAACGGTCAAAATACTCACTGGGAAGACAAGCGACAGAGTCACAAAACCAGGCAACGGTCAAAACACAAACTGGGAAGACAAGAGACAGAGTCACAAAACCAGGCAACGGTCAAAACACAAACTGGGAAGACAAGCGACAAGAGTCACAAAACCAGGCAACGGTCAAAACACAAACTGGGAAGACAAGAGACAAGAGTCACAAAACCAGGCAACAGTCAAAACACTCACTTGGAAGACAAGAGACAGAGTCACAAAACCAGGCAACGGTCAAAACACTCACTTGGAAGACAAGAGACAGAGTCACAAAACCAGGCAACGGTCAAAACACTCACTAGGAAGACAAGAGGCAGAGTCACAAAACCAGGCAACGGTCAAAAGACTCACTGGACACTCACTGGGAAGACAAGCGACAGAGTCACAAAACCAGGCAACGGTCAAAACACAAACTGGGAAGACAAGAGACAGAGTCACAAAACCAGGCAACGGTCAAAACACAAACTGGGAAGACAAGAGACAAGAGTCACAAAACCAGGCAACGGTCAAAACACAAACTGGGAAGACAAGAGACAAGAGTCACAAAACCAGGCAACGGTCAAAACACTCACTTGGAAGACAAGAGACAGAGTCACAAAACCAGGCAACGGTCAAAACACTCACTTGGAAGACAAGAGACAGAGTCACAAAACCAGGCAACGGTCAAAACACTCACTGGGAAGACAAGAGACAGTCACAAAACCAAGCAACGGTCAAAACACTCACTGGGAAGACAAGAGACAGAGTCACAAAACCAGACAACGTTCAAAAGACTCACTAGGAAGACAAGAGGCAGAGTCACAAAACCAGGCAATGGTCAAAAGACTCACTAGGAAGACAAGAGACAGAGTCACAAAACCAGGCAACGGTCAAAAGACTCACTAGGAAGACAAGAGGCAGAGTCACAAAACCAGGCAACGGTCAAAAGACTCACTAGGAGACAAGAGGCAGAGTCACAAAATCAGGCAACGGTCAAAAGACTCACTAGGAAGACAAGAGGCAGAGTCACAAAACCAGGCAACGGTCAAAAGACTCACTGGAAACTCACTGGGAAGACAAGAGGCAGAGTCACAAAACCAGGCAACGGTCAAAACACTCACTGGGAAGACAAGAGACAGAGTCACAAAACCAGGCAACGGTAAAAACACTCACTGGGGCGAGAAGAGACAGAGTCACAAAACCAGGCAACGGTCAAAACACTCACTGGGAAGACAAGAGACAGTCACAAAACCAGGCAACGGTCAAAACACTCACTAGGAAGACAAGAGGCAGAGTCACAAAACCAGGCAACGGTCAAAATACTCACTGGGAAGACAAGCGACAGAGTCACAAAACCAGGCAACGGTCAAAACACAAACTGGGAAGACAAGCGACAAGAGTCACAAAACCAGGCAACGGTCAAAACACAAACTGGGAAGACAAGAGACAAGAGTCACAAAACCAGGCAACAGTCAAAACACTCACTTGGAAGACAAGAGACAGAGTCACAAAACCAGGCAACGGTCAAAACACTCACTTGGAAGACAAGAGACAGAGTCACAAAACCAGGCAACGGTCAAAACACTCACTTGGAAGACAAGAGACAGAGTCACAAAACCAGGCAACGGTCAAAACACTCACTGGGAAGACAAGAGACAGTCACAAAACCAAGCAACGGTCAAAACACTCACTGGCAAGACAAGAGACAGAGTCACAAAACCAGGCAACGGTCAAAACACAAACTGGGAAGACAAGAGACAGATTCACAAAACCAGGCAACGGTCAAAACACTCACTGGGAACACAAGAGACAAGAGTCACAAAACCAGGCAACGGTCAAAACACAAACTGGGAAGACAAGAGACAAGAGTCAAAGTCAGGCAACAGTCAAAACACTCACTTGGAAGACAAGAGACAGAGTCACAAAACCAGGCAACGGTCAAAACACAAACTGGGAAGACAAGAGACAAGAGTCACAAAACCAGGCAACGGTCAAAAGACTCACTAGGAAGACAAGAGACAGAGTCACAAAACCAGGCAACGGTCAAAAGACTCACTAGGAAGACAAGAGGCAGAGTCACAAAACCAGGCAACGGTCAAAAGACTCACTAGGAGACAAGAGGCAGAGTCACAAAATCAGGCAACGGTCAAAAGACTCACTAGGAAGACAAGAGGCAGAGTCACAAAACCAGGCAACGGTCAAAAGACTCAGTGGACACTCACTGGGAAGACAAGCGACAGAGTCACAAAACCAGGCAACGGTCAAAACACAAACTGGGAAGACAAGAGACAGAGTCACAAAACCAGTTAACGGTCAAAACACAAACTGGGAAGACAAGAGACAAGAGTCACAAAACCAGGCAACGGTCAAAACACAAACTGGGAAGACAAGAGACAAGAGTCACAAAACCAGGCAACAGTCAAAACACTCACTTGGAAGACAAGAGACAGAGTCACAAAACTAGGCAACGGTCAAAACACTCACTTGGAAGACAAGAGACAGAGTCACAAAACCAGGCAACAGTCAAAACACTCACTTGGAAGACAAGAGACAAAGTCACAAAACCAGGCAACGGTCAAAACACTCACTTGGAAGACAAGAGACAGAGTCACAAAACCAGGCAACGGTCAAAACACTCACTTGGAAGACAAGAGACAGAGTCACAAAACCAGGCAACGGTCAAAACACTCACTGGGAAGACAAGAGACAGTCACAAAACCAAGCAACGGTCAAAACACTCACTGGGAAGACAAGAGACAGAGTCACAAAACAAGACAACGGTCAAAAGACTCACTAGGAAGACAAGAGGCAGAGTCACAAAACCAGGCAACGGTCAAAAAACTCACTAGGAAGACAAGAGGCAGAGTCACAAAACCAGGCAACGGTCAAAAGACTCGCTAGGAGATAAGAGGCAGAGTCACAAAATCAGGCAACGGTCAAAAGACTCACTAGGAAGACAAGAGGCAGAGTCACAAAACCAGGCAACGGTCAAAAGACTCACTGGACACTCACTGGGAAGACAAGAGGCAGAGTCACAAAACCAGGCAACGGTCAAAACACTCACTGGGAAGACAAGAGGCAGAGTCACAAAACCAGGTAACGGTCAAAACACTCTCTAGGAAGACAAGAGGCAGAGTCACAAAACCAGGCAACGGTCAAAACACTCACTGGGAAGACAAGAGACAGAGTCACAAAACCAGGCAACGGTCAAAACACTCACTGGGAAGACGAGAGACAGAGTCACAAAACCAGGCAACGGTCAAAACACTCACTGGGAAGACAAGAGACAGAGTCACAAAACCAGGCAACGGTCAAAACACTCACTGGGAAGACGAGAGACAGAGTCACAAAACCAGGCAACGGTCAAAACACTCACTAGGAAGACAAGAGGCAGAGTCACAAAACCAGGCAACGGTCAAAACACTCACTGGCAAGACAAGAGACAGAGTCACAAAACCAGGCAAAGGTCAAAACACAAACTGGGAAGACAAGAGACAAGAGTCACAAAACCAGGCAACGGTCAAAACACAAACTGGGAAGACAAGAGACAAGAGTCACAGTCAGGCAACAGTCAAAACACTCACTTGGAAGACAAGAGACACAGTCACAAAACCAGGCAACGGTCAAAACACTCACTTGGAAGACAAGAGACAGAGTCACAAAACCAGGCAACAGTCAAAACACTCACTTGGAAGACAAGAGACAGAGTCACAAAACCAGGCAACGGTCAAAACACTCACTGGGAAGACAAGAGACAGTCACAAAACCAAGCAACGGTCAAAACACTCACTGGGAAGACAAGAGACAGAGTCACAAAAAAAGACAACGGTCAAAAGACTCACTAGGAAGACAAGAGGCAGAGTCACAAAACCAGGCAACGGTCAAAAGACTCACTAGGAAGACAAGAGGCAGAGTCACAAAACCAGGCAACGGTCAAAAGACTCACTAGGAGACAAGAGGCAGAGTCACAAAATCAGGCAACGGTCAAAAGACTCACTAGGAAGACAAGAGGCAGAGTCACAAAACCAGGCAACGGTCAAAAGACTCACTGGACACTCACTGGGAAGACAAGCGACAGAGTCACAAAACCAGGCAACGGTCAAAACACAAACTGGGAAGACAAGAGACAGAGTCACAAAACCAGGCAACGGTCAAAACACAAACTGGGGAGACAAAAGACAAGAGTCACAAAACCAGGCAACGGTCAAAACACAAACTGGGAAGACAAGAGACAAGAGTCACAAAACCAGGCAACAGTCAAAACACTCACTTGGAAGACAAGAGACAGAGTCACAAAACTAGGCAACGGTCAAAACACTCACTTGGAAGACAAGAGACAGAGTCACAAAACCAGGCAACAGTCAAAACACTCACTTGGAAGACAAGAGACAAAGTCACAAAACCAGGCAACGGTCAAAACACTCACTTGGAAGACAAGAGACAGAGTCACAAAACCAGGCAACGGTCAAAACACTCACTTGGAAGACAAGAGACAGAGTCACAAAACCAGGCAACGGTCAAAACACTCACTGGGAAGACAAGAGACAGTCACAAAACCAAGCAACGGTCAAAACACTCACTGGGAAGACAAGAGACAGAGTCACAAAACAAGACAACGGTCAAAAGACTCACTAGGAAGACAAGAGGCAGAGTCACAAAACCAGGCAACGGTCAAAAGACTCACTAGGAAGACAAGAGACAGAGTCACGCAACCAGGCAACGGTCAAAAAACTCACTAGGAAGACAAGAGGCAGAGTCACAAAACCAGGCAACGGTCAAAAGACTCACTAGGAGATAAGAGGCAGAGTCACAAAATCAGGCAACGGTCAAAAGACTCACTAGGAAGACAAGAGGCAGAGTCACAAAACCAGGCAACGGTCAAAAGACTCACTGGACACTCACTGGGAAGACAAGAGGCAGAGTCACAAAACCAGGCAACGGTCAAAACACTCACTGGGAAGACAAGAGGCAGAGTCACAAAACCAGGTAACGGTCAAAACACTCTCTAGGAAGACAAGAGGCAGAGTCACAAAACCAGGCAACGGTCAAAACACTCACTGGGAAGACAAGAGACAGAGTCATAAAACCAGGCAACGGTCAAAACACTCACTGGGAAGACGAGAGACAGAGTCACAAAACCAGGCAACGGTCAAAACACTCACTAGGAAGACAAGAGGCAGAGTCACAAAACCAGGCAACGGTCAAAACACTCACTGGCAAGACAAGAGACAGAGTCACAAAACCAGGCAACGGTCAAAACACTCACTGGGAAGACAAGAGACAGTCACAAAACCAAGCAACGGTCAAAACACTCACTGGGAAGACAAGAGACAGAGTCACAAAACAAGACAACGGTCAAAAGACTCACTAGGAAGACAAGAGGCAGAGTCACAAAACCAGGCAACGGTGAAAAGACTCACTAGGAAGACAAGAGACAGAGTCACAAAACCAGGCAACGGTCAAAAAACTCACTAGGAAGACAAGAGGCAGAGTCACAAAACCAGGCAACGGTCAAAAGACTCACTAGGAGATAAGAGGCAGAGTCACAAAATCAGGCAACGGTCAAAAGACTCACTAGGAAGACAAGAGGCAGAGTCACAAAACCAGGCAACGGTCAAAAGACTCACTGGACACTCACTGGGAAGACAAGAGGCAGAGTCACAAAACCAGGCAACGGTCAAAACACTCACTGGGAAGACAAGAGGCAGAGTCACAAAACCAGGTAACGGTCAAAACACTCTCTAGGAAGACAAGAGGCAGAGTCACAAAACCAGGCAACGGTCAAAACACTCACTGGGAAGACAAGAGACAGAGTCACAAAACCAGGCAACGGTCAAAAGACTCACTGGACACTCACTGGGAAGACAAGCGACAGAGTCACAAAACCAGGCAACGGTCAAAACACAAACTGGGAAGACAAGAGACAGAGTCACAAAACCAGGCAACGGTCAAAACACAAACTGGGAAAACAAGAGACAAGAGTCACAAAACCAGGCAACGGTCAAAACACAAACTGGGAAGACAAGAGACAGTCACAAAACCAAGCAACGGTCAAAACACTCACTGGGAAGACAAGAGACAGAGTCACAAAAAAAGACAACGGTCAAAACACTCACTTGGAAGACAAGAGACAGAGTCACAAAACCAGGCAACAGTCAAAACACTCACTTGGAAGACAAGAGACAGAGTCACAAAACCAGGCAACGGTCAAAACACTCACTGGGAAGACAAGAGACAGTCACAAAACCAAGCAACGGTCAAAACACTCACTGGGAAGACAAGAGACAGAGTCACAAAAAAAGACAACGGTCAAAAGACTCACTAGGAAGACAAGAGGCAGAGTCACAAAACCAGGCAACGGTCAAAAGACTCACTAGGAAGACAAGAGGCAGAGTCACAAAACCAGGCAACGGTCAAAAGACTCACTAGGAGACAAGAGGCAGAGTCACAAAATCAGGCAACGGTCAAAAGACTCACTAGGAAGACAAGAGGCAGAGTCACAAAACCAGGCAACGGTCAAAAGACTCACTGGACACTCACTGGGAAGACAAGCGACAGAGTCACAAAACCAGGCAACGGTCAAAACACAAACTGGGAAGACAAGAGACAGAGTCACAAAACCAGGCAACGGTCAAAACACAAACTGGGGAGACAAAAGACAAGAGTCACAAAACCAGGCAACGGTCAAAACACAAACTGGGAAGACAAGAGACAAGAGTCACAAAACCAGGCAACAGTCAAAACACTCACTTGGAAGACAAGAGACAGAGTCACAAAACTAGGCAACGGTCAAAACACTCACTTGGAAGACAAGAGACAGAGTCACAAAACCAGGCAACAGTCAAAACACTCACTTGGAAGACAAGAGACAAAGTCACAAAACCAGGCAACGGTCAAAACACTCACTTGGAAGACAAGAGACAGAGTCACAAAACCAGGCAACGGTCAAAACACTCACTTGGAAGACAAGAGACAGAGTCACAAAACCAGGCAACGGTCAAAACACTCACTGGGAAGACAAGAGACAGTCACAAAACCAAGCAACGGTCAAAACACTCACTGGGAAGACAAGAGACAGAGTCACAAAACAAGACAACGGTCAAAAGACTCACTAGGAAGACAAGAGGCAGAGTCACAAAACCAGGCAACGGTCAAAAGACTCACTAGGAAGACAAGAGACAGAGTCACGCAACCAGGCAACGGTCAAAAAACTCACTAGGAAGACAAGAGGCAGAGTCACAAAACCAGGCAACGGTCAAAAGACTCACTAGGAGATAAGAGGCAGAGTCACAAAATCAGGCAACGGTCAAAAGACTCACTAGGAAGACAAGAGGCAGAGTCACAAAACCAGGCAACGGTCAAAAGACTCACTGGACACTCACTGGGAAGACAAGAGGCAGAGTCACAAAACCAGGCAACGGTCAAAACACTCACTGGGAAGACAAGAGGCAGAGTCACAAAACCAGGTAACGGTCAAAACACTCTCTAGGAAGACAAGAGGCAGAGTCACAAAACCAGGCAACGGTCAAAACACTCACTGGGAAGACAAGAGACAGAGTCATAAAACCAGGCAACGGTCAAAACACTCACTGGGAAGACGAGAGACAGAGTCACAAAACCAGGCAACGGTCAAAACACTCACTAGGAAGACAAGAGGCAGAGTCACAAAACCAGGCAACGGTCAAAACACTCACTGGCAAGACAAGAGACAGAGTCACAAAACCAGGCAACGGTCAAAACACTCACTGGGAAGACAAGAGACAGTCACAAAACCAAGCAACGGTCAAAACACTCACTGGGAAGACAAGAGACAGAGTCACAAAACAAGACAACGGTCAAAAGACTCACTAGGAAGACAAGAGGCAGAGTCACAAAACCAGGCAACGGTGAAAAGACTCACTAGGAAGACAAGAGACAGAGTCACAAAACCAGGCAACGGTCAAAAAACTCACTAGGAAGACAAGAGGCAGAGTCACAAAACCAGGCAACGGTCAAAAGACTCACTAGGAGATAAGAGGCAGAGTCACAAAATCAGGCAACGGTCAAAAGACTCACTAGGAAGACAAGAGGCAGAGTCACAAAACCAGGCAACGGTCAAAAGACTCACTGGACACTCACTGGGAAGACAAGAGGCAGAGTCACAAAACCAGGCAACGGTCAAAACACTCACTGGGAAGACAAGAGGCAGAGTCACAAAACCAGGTAACGGTCAAAACACTCTCTAGGAAGACAAGAGGCAGAGTCACAAAACCAGGCAACGGTCAAAACACTCACTGGGAAGACAAGAGACAGAGTCACAAAACCAGGCAACGGTCAAAAGACTCACTGGACACTCACTGGGAAGACAAGCGACAGAGTCACAAAACCAGGCAACGGTCAAAACACAAACTGGGAAGACAAGAGACAGAGTCACAAAACCAGGCAACGGTCAAAACACAAACTGGGAAAACAAGAGACAAGAGTCACAAAACCAGGCAACGGTCAAAACACAAACTGGGAAGACAAGAGACAAGAGTCACAAAACCAGGCAACAGTCAAAACACTCACTTGGAAGACAAGAGACAGAGTCACAAAACTAGGCAACGGTCAAAACACTCACTTGGAAGACAAGAGACAGAGTCACAAAACCAGGCAACAGTCAAAACACTCACTTGGAAGACAAGAGACAAAGTCACAAAACCAGGCAACGGTCAAAACACTCACTTGGAAGACAAGAGACAGAGTCACAAAACCAGGCAACGGTCAAAACACTCACTTGGAAGACAAGAGACAGAGTCACAAAACCAGGCAACGGTCAAAACACTCACTGGGAAGACAAGAGACAGTCACAAAACCAAGCAACGGTCAAAACACTCACTGGGAAGACAAGAGACAGAGTCACAAAACAAGACAACGGTCAAAAGACTCACTAGGAAGACAAGAGGCAGAGTCACAAAACCAGGCAACGGTCAAAAGACTCACTAGGAAGACAAGAGACAGAGTCACAAAACCAGGCAACGGTCAAAAGACTCACTAGGAAGACAAGAGGCAGAGTCACAAAACCAGGCAACGGTCAAAACACAAACTGGGAAGACAAGAGACAAGAGTCAAAGTCAGGCAACAGTCAAAACACTCACTTGGAAGACAAGAGACAGAGTCACAAAACCAGGCAACGGTCAAAACACAAACTGGGAAGACAAGAGACAAGAGTCACAAAACCAGGCAACGGTCAAAACACTCACATGGAAGACAAGAGACAGAGTCACAAAACCAGGCAACGGTCAAAACCCTCACTTGGAAGACAAGAGACAGAGTCACAAAACCAGGCAACGGTCAAAACACTCACTGGGAAGACAAGAGACAGTCACAAAACCAAGCAACGGTCAAAACACTCACTGGGAAGACAAGAGACAGAGTCACAAAACCAGACAACGGTCAAAAGACTCACTAGGAAGAAAAGAGGCAGAGTCACAAAACCAGGCAACGGTCAAAAGACTCACTAGGAAGAACAGAGACAGAGTCACAAAACCAGGCAACGGTCAAAAGACTCACTAGGAAGACAAGAGGCAGAGTCACAAAACCAGGCAACGGTCAAAAGACTCACTAGGAGACAAGAGGCAGAGTCACAAAATCAGGCAACGGTCAAAAGACTCACTAGGAAGACAAGAGGCAGAGTCACAAAACCAGGCAACGGTCAAAAGACTCACTGGACACTCACTGGGAAGACAAGCGACAGAGTCACAAAACCAGGCAACGGTCAAAACACAAACTGGGAAGACAAGAGACAGAGTCACAAAACCAGGCAACGGTCAAAACACAAACTGGGAAGACAAGAGACAAGAGTCACAAAACCAGGCAACGGTCAAAACACAAACTGGGAAGACAAGAGACAAGAGTCACAAAACCAGGCAACAGTCAAAACACTCACTTGGAAGACAAGAGACAGAGTCACAAAACTAGGCAACGGTCAAAACACTCACTTGGAAGACAAGAGACAGAGTCACAAAACCAGGCAACAGTCAAAACACTCACTTGGAAGACAAGAGACAAAGTCACAAAACAAGGCAACGGTCAAAACACTCACTTGGAAGACAAGAGACAGAGTCACAAAACCAGGCAACGGTCAAAACACTCACTTGGAAGACAAGAGACAGAGTCACAAAACCAGGCAACGGTCAAAACACTCACTGGGAAGACAAGAGACAGTCACAAAACCAAGCAACGGTCAAAACACTCACTGGGAAGACAAGAGACAGAGTCACAAAACAAGACAACGGTCAAAAGACTCACTAGGAAGACAAGAGGCAGAGTCACAAAACCAGGCAACGGTCAAAAGACTCACTAGGAAGACAAGAGACAGAGTCACAAAACCAGGCAACGGTCAAAAAACTCACTAGGAAGACAAGAGGCAGAGTCACAAAACCAGGCAACGGTCAAAAGACTCGCTAGGAGATAAGAGGCAGAGTCACAAAATCAGGCAACGGTCAAAAGACTCACTAGGAAGACAAGAGGCAGAGTCACAAAACCAGGCAACGGTCAAAAGACTCACTGGACACTCACTGGGAAGACAAGAGGCAGAGTCACAAAACCAGGCAACGGTCAAAACACTCACTGGGAAGACAAGAGGCAGAGTCACAAAACCAGGTAACGGTCAAAACACTCTCTAGGAAGACAAGAGGCAGAGTCACAAAACCAGGCAACGGTCAAAACACTCACTGGGAAGACAAGAGACAGAGTCACAAAACCAGGCAACGGTCAAAACACTCACTGGGAAGACAAGAGACAGAGTCACAAAACCAGGCAAAGGTCAAAACACAAACTGGGAAGACAAGAGACAAGAGTCACAAAACCAGGCAACGGTCAAAACACAAACTGGGAAGACAAGAGACAAGAGTCACAGTCAGGCAACAGTCAAAACACTCACTTGGAAGACAAGAGACACAGTCACAAAACCAGGCAACGGTCAAAACACTCACTTGGAAGACAAGAGACAGAGTCACAAAACCAGGCAACAGTCAAAACACTCACTTGGAAGACAAGAGACAGAGTCACAAAACCAGGCAACGGTCAAAACACTCACTGGGAAGACAAGAGACAGTCACAAAACCAAGCAACGGTCAAAACACTCACTGGGAAGACAAGAGACAGAGTCACAAAAAAAGACAACGGTCAAAAGACTCACTAGGAAGACAAGAGGCAGAGTCACAAAACCAGGCAACGGTCAAAAGACTCACTAGGAAGACAAGAGGCAGAGTCACAAAACCAGGCAACGGTCAAAACACTCACTGGGAAGACAAGAGACAGTCACAAAACCAAGCAACGGTCAAAACACTCACTGGGAAGACAAGAGACAGAGTCACAAAAAAAGACAACGGTCAAAAGACTCACTAGGAAGACAAGAGGCAGAGTCACAAAACCAGGCAACGGTCAAAAGACTCACTAGGAAGACAAGAGGCAGAGTCACAAAACCAGGCAACGGTCAAAAGACTCACTAGGAGACAAGAGGCAGAGTCACAAAATCAGGCAACGGTCAAAAGACTCACTAGGAAGACAAGAGGCAGAGTCACAAAACCAGGCAACGGTCAAAAGACTCACTGGACACTCACTGGGAAGACAAGCGACAGAGTCACAAAACCAGGCAACGGTCAAAACACAAACTGGGAAGACAAGAGACAGAGTCACAAAACCAGGCAACGGTCAAAACACAAACTGGGGAGACAAAAGACAAGAGTCACAAAACCAGGCAACGGTCAAAACACAAACTGGGAAGACAAGAGACAAGAGTCACAAAACCAGGCAACAGTCAAAACACTCACTTGGAAGACAAGAGACAGAGTCACAAAACTAGGCAACGGTCAAAACACTCACTTGGAAGACAAGAGACAGAGTCACAAAACCAGGCAACAGTCAAAACACTCACTTGGAAGACAAGAGACAAAGTCACAAAACCAGGCAACGGTCAAAACACTCACTTGGAAGACAAGAGACAGAGTCACAAAACCAGGCAACGGTCAAAACACTCACTTGGAAGACAAGAGACAGAGTCACAAAACCAGGCAACGGTCAAAACACTCACTGGGAAGACAAGAGACAGTCACAAAACCAAGCAACGGTCAAAACACTCACTGGGAAGACAAGAGACAGAGTCACAAAACAAGACAACGGTCAAAAGACTCACTAGGAAGACAAGAGGCAGAGTCACAAAACCAGGCAACGGTCAAAAGACTCACTAGGAAGACAAGAGACAGAGTCACACAACCAGGCAACGGTCAAAAAACTCACTAGGAAGACAAGAGGCAGAGTCACAAAACCAGGTAACGGTCAAAAGACTCACTAGGAGATAAGAGGCAGAGTCACAAAATCAGGCAACGGTCAAAAGACTCACTAGGAAGACAAGAGGCAGAGTCACAAAACCAGGCAACGGTCAAAAGACTCACTGGACACTCACTGGGAAGACAAGAGGCAGAGTCACAAAACCAGGCAACGGTCAAAACACTCACTGGGAAGACAAGAGGCAGAGTCACAAAACCAGGTAACGGTCAAAACACTCTCTAGGAAGACAAGAGGCAGAGTCACAAAACCAGGCAACGGTCAAAACACTCACTGGGAAGACAAGAGACAGAGTCATAAAACCAGGCAACGGTCAAAACACTCACTGGGAAGACGAGAGACAGAGTCAAAAAACCAGGCAACGGTCAAAACACTCACTAGGAAGACAAGAGGCAGAGTCACAAAACCAGGCAACGGTCAAAACACTCACTGGCAAGACTAGAGACAGAGTCACAAAACCAGGCAACGGTCAAAACACTCACTGGGAAGACAAGAGACAGTCACAAAACCAAGCAACGGTCAAAACACTCACTGGGAAGACAAGAGACAGAGTCACAAAACAAGACAACGGTCAAAAGACTCACTAGGAAGACAAGAGGCAGAGTCACAAAACCAGGCAACGGTGAAAAGACTCACTAGGAAGACAAGAGACAGAGTCACAAAACCAGGCAACGGTCAAAAAACTCACTAGGAAGACAAGAGGCAGAGTCACAAAACCAGGCAACGGTCAAAAGACTCACTAGGAGATAAGAGGCAGAGTCACAAAATCAGGCAACGGTCAAAAGACTCACTAGGAAGACAAGAGGCAGAGTCACAAAACCAGGCAACGGTCAAAAGACTCACTGGACACTCACTGGGAAGACAAGAGGCAGAGTCACAAAACCAGGCAACGGTCAAAACACTCACTGGGAAGACAAGAGGCAGAGTCACAAAACCAGGTAACGGTCAAAACACTCTCTAGGAAGACAAGAGGCAGAGTCACAAAACCAGGCAACGGTCAAAACACTCACTGGGAAGACAAGAGACAGAGTCACAAAACCAGGCAACGGTCAAAAGACTCACTGGACACTCACTGGGAAGACAAGCGACAGAGTCACAAAACCAGGCAACGGTCAAAACACAAACTGGGAAGACAAGAGACAGAGTCACAAAACCAGGCAACGGTCAAAACACAAACTGGGAAAACAAGAGACAAGAGTCACAAAACCAGGCAACGGTCAAAACACAAACTGGGAAGACAAGAGACAAGAGTCACAAAACCAGGCAACAGTCAAAACACTCACTTGGAAGACAAGAGACAGAGTCACAAAACTAGGCAACGGTCAAAACACTCACTTGGAAGACAAGAGACAGAGTCACAAAACCAGGCAACAGTCAAAACACTCACTTGGAAGACAAGAGACAAAGTCACAAAACCAGGCAACGGTCAAAACACTCACTTGGAAGACAAGAGACAGAGTCACAAAACCAGGCAACGGTCAAAACACTCACTTGGAAGACAAGAGACAGAGTCACAAAACCAGGCAACGGTCAAAACACTCACTGGGAAGACAAGAGACAGTCACAAAACCAAGCAACGGTCAAAACACTCACTGGGAAGACAAGAGACAGAGTCACAAAACAAGACAACGGTCAAAAGACTCACTAGGAAGACAAGATGCAGAGTCACAAAACCAGGCAACGGTCAAAAGACTCACTAGGAAGACAAGAGACAGAGTCACAAAACCAGGCAACGGTCAAAAGACTCACTAGGAAGACAAGAGGCAGAGTCACAAAACCAGGCAACGGTCAAAAGACTCACTAGGAGATAAGAGGCAGAGTCACAAAATCAGGCAACGGTCAAAAGACTCACTAGGAAGACAAGAGTCAGAGTCACAAAACCAGGCAACGGTCAAAAGACTCACTGGGCACTCACTGGGAAGACAAGAGGCAGAGTCACAAAACCAGGCAACGGTCAAAACACTCACTGGGAAGACAAGAGGCAGAGTCACAAAACCAGGTAACGGTCAAAACACTCTCTAGGAAGACAAGAGGCAGAGTCACAAAACCAGGCAACGGTCAAAACACTCACTGGGAAGACAAGAGACAGAGTCACAAAACCAGGCAACGGTCAAAACACTCACTGGGAAGACGAGAGACAGTCACAAAACCAGGCAACGGTCAAAACACTCACTAGGAAGACAAGAGGCAGAGTCACAAAACCAGGCAACGGTCAAAACACAAACTGGGAAGACAAGAGACAGAGTCACAAAACCAGGCAACGGTCAAAACACAAACTGGGAAGACAAGAGACAAGAGTCACAAAAACAGGCAACGGTCAAAACACAAACTGGGAAGACAAGAGACAAGAGTCACAGTCAGGCAACAGTCAAAACACTCACTTGGAAGACAAGAGACAGAGTCACAAAACCAGGCAACGGTCAAAACACTCACTTGGAAGACAAGAGACAGAGTCACAAAACCAGGCAACGGTCAAAACACTCACTTGGAAGACAAGAGACACAGTCACAAAACCAGGCAACGGTCAAAACACTCACTTGGAAGACAAGAGACAGAGTCACAAAACCTGGCAACGGTCAAAACACTCACTTGGAAGACAAGAGACAGAGTCACAAAACCAGGCAATGGTCAAAACACTCACTGGGAAGACAAGAGACAGTCACAAAACCAAGCAACGGTCAAAACACTCACTGGGAAGACAAGAGACAGAGTCACAAAACAAGACAACGGTCAAAAGACTCACTAGGAAGACAAGAGGCAGAGTCACAAAACCAGGCAACGCTCAAAAGACTCACTAGGAAGACAAGAGACAGAGTCACAAAACCAGGCAACGGTCAAAAGACTCACTAGGAAGACAAGAGGCAGAGTCACAAAACCAGGCAACGGTCAAAACACAAACTGGGAAGACAAGAGTCACAAAACCAGGCAACGTTCAAAACACAAACTGGGAAGACAAGAGACAAGAGTCACAAAACCAGGCAACAGTCAAAACACTCACTTGGAAGACAAGAGACAGAGTCACAAAACCAGGCAACGGTCAAAACACTCACTTGGAAGACAAGAGACAGAGTCACAAAACCAGGCAACGGTCAAAACACTCACTTGGAAGACAAGAGACAGAGTCACAAAACCAGGCAACGGTCAAAACACTCACTTGGAAGACAAGAGACAGAGTCACAAAACCAGGCAACGGTCAAAACACTCACTGGGAAGACAAGAGACAGTCACAAAACCAAGCAACGGTCAAAACACTCACTGGCAAGACAAGAGACAGAGTCACAAAACCAGGCAACGGTCAAAACACAAACTTGGAAGACAAGAGACAGAGTCACAAAACCAGGCAACGGTCAAAACACTCACTGGGAACACAAGAGACAAGAGTCACAAAACCAGGCAACGGTCAAAACACAAACTGGGAAGACAAGAGACAAGAGTCAAAGTCAGGCAACAGTCAAAACACTCACTTGGAAGACAAGAGACAGAGTCACAAAACCAGGCAACGGTCAAAACACAAACTGGGAAGACAAGAGACAAGAGTCACAAAACCAGGCAACGGTCAAAACACTCACATGGAAGACAAGAGACAGAGTCACAAAACCAGGCAACGGTCAAAACCCTCACTTGGAAGACAAGAGACAGAGTCACAAAACCAGGCAACGGTCAAAACACTCACTGGGAAGACAAGAGACAGTCACAAAACCAAGCAACGGTCAAAACACTCACTTGGAAGACAAGAGACAGAGTCACAAAACCAGACAACGGTCAAAAGACTCACTAGGAAGACAAGAGGCAGAGTCACAAAACCAGGCAACGGTCAAAAGACTCACTAGGAGACAAGAGGCAGAGTCACAAAATCAGGCAACGGTCAAAAGACTCACTAGGAAGACAAGAGGCAGAGTCACAAAATCAGGCAACGGTCAAAAGACTCACTAGGAAGACAAGAGGCAGAGTCACAAAACCAGGCAACGGTCAAAAGACTCACTGGACACTCATTGGGAAGACAAGCGACAGAGTCACAAAACCAGGCAACGGTCAAAACACAAACTGGGAAGACAAGAGACAGAGTCACAAAACCAGGCAACGGTCATTACACAAACTGGGAAGACAAGAGACAAGAGTCACAAAACCAGGCAACGGTCAAAACACAAACTGGGAAGACAAGAGACAAGATCAACAAAACCAGGCAGCAGTCAAAACACTCACTTGGAAGACAAGAGACAGAGTCACAAAACTAGGCAACGGTCAAAACACTCACTTGGAAGACAAGAGACAGAGTCACAAAACCAGGCAACGGTCAAAACACTCACTTGGAAGACAAGAGACAGAGTCACAAAACCAGGCAACGGTCAAAACACTCACTGGGAAGACAAGAGACAGAGTCACAAAACCAGACAACGGTCAAAAGACTCACTAGGAAGACAAGAGGCAGAGTCACAAAACCAGGCAACGGTCAAAAGACTCACTAGGAAGACAAGAGGCAGAGTCACAAAACCAGGCAACGGTCAAAAGACTCACTGGACACTCACTGGGAAGACAAGAGGCAGAGTCACAAAACCAGGCAACGGTCAAAACACTCACTGGGAAGACAAGAGGCAGAGTCACAAAACCAGGTAACGGTCAAAACACTCTCTAGGAAGACAAGAGGCAGAGTCACAAAACCAGGCAACGGTCAAAACACTCACTGGGAAGACAAGAGACAGAGTCACAAAACCAGGCAACGGTCAAAACACTCACTGGGAAGACGAGAGACAGAGTCACAAAACCAGGCAACGGTCAAAACACTCACTAGGAAGACAAGAGGCAGAGTCACAAAACCAGGCAACGGTCAAATACTCACTGGCAAGACAAGAGACAGAGTCACAAAACCAGGCAACGGTCAAAACACAAACTGGGAAGACAAGAGACAGAGTCACAAAACCAGGCAACGGTCAAAACACAAACTGGGAAGACAAGAGACAAGAGTCACAGTCAGGCAACAGTCAAAACACTCACTTGGAAGACAAGAGACAGAGTCACAAAACCAGGCAACGGTCAAAACACTCACTTGGAAGACAAAAGACAGAGTCACAAAACCAGGCAACGGTCAAAACACTCACTTGGAAGACAAGAGACACAGTCACAAAACCAGGCAACGGTCAAAACACTCACTTGGAAGACAAGAGACAGAGTCACAAAACCAGGCAACGGTCAAAACACTCACTTGGAAGACAAGACACAGAGTCACAAAACCAGGCAACGGTCAAAACACTCACTGGGAAGACAAGAGACAGTCACAAAACCAAGCAACGGTCAAAACACTCACTGGGAAGACAAGAGACAGAGTCACAAAAAAAGACAACGGTCAAAAGACTCACTAGGAAGACAAGAGGCAGAGTCACAAAACCAGGCAACGGTCAAAAGACTCACTAGGAGACAAGAGGCAGAGTCACAAAATCAGGCAACGGTCAAAAGACTCACTAGGAAGACAAGAGGCAGAGTCACAAAACCAGGCAACGGTCAAAAGACTCACTGGACACTCACTGGGAAGACAAGCGACAGAGTCACAAAACCAGGCAACGGTCAAAACACAAACTGGGAAGACAAGAGACAGAGTCACAAAACCAGGCAACGGTCAAAACACAAACTGGGAAGACAAGAGACAAGAGTCACAAAACCAGGCAACGGTCAAAACACAAACTGGGAAGACAAGAGACAAGAGTCACAAAACCAGGCAACAGTCAAAACACTCACTTGGAAGACAAGAGACAGAGTCACAAAACTAGGCAACGGTCAAAACACTCACTTGGAAGAAAGGAGACAGAGTCACAAAACCAGGCAACAGTCAAAACACTCACTTGGAAGACAAGAGACAAAGTCACAAAACCAGGCAACGGTCAAAACACTCACTTGGAAGACAAGAGACAGAGTCACAAAACTAGGCAACGGTCAAAACACTCACTTGGAAGAAAGGAGACAGAGTCACAAAACCAGGCAACAGTCAAAACACTCACTTGGAAGACAAGAGACAAAGTCACAAAACCAGGCAACGGTCAAAACACTCACTTGGAAGACAAGAGACAGAGTCACAAAACCAGGCAACGGTCAAAACACTCACTTGGAAGACAAGAGACAGAGTCACAAAACCAGGCAACGGTCAAAACACTCACTGGGAAGACAAGAGACAGAGTCACAAAACAAGACAACGGTCAAAAGACTCACTAGGAAGACAAGAGGCAGAGTCACAAAACCAGGCAACGGTCAAAAGACTCACTAGGAAGACAAGAGACAGAGTCACAAAACCAGGCAACGGTCAAAAGACTCACTAGGAAGACAAGAGGCAGAGTCACAAAACCAGGCAACGGTCAAAAGACTCACTAGGAGATAAGAGGCAGAGTCACAAAATCAGGCAACGGTCGAAAGACTCACTAGGAAGACAAGAGGCAGAGTCACAAAACCAGGCAAGGGTCAAAAGACTCACTGGACACTCACTGGGAAGACAAGAGGCAGAGTCACAAAACCAGGCAACGGTCAAAACACTCACTGGGATGACAAGAGGCAGAATCACAAAACCAGGTAACGGTCAAAACACTCTCTAGGAAGACAAGAGGCAGAGTCACAAAACCAGGCAACGGTCAAAACACAAACTGGGAAGACAAGAGACAGAGTCACAAAACCAGGCAACGGTCAAAACACAAACTGGGAAGACAAGAGACAAGAGTCACAAAACCAGGCAACGGTCAAAACACAAACTGGGAAGACAAGAGACAAGAGTCACAGTCAGGCAACAGTCAAAACACTCACTTGGAAGACAAGAGACAGAGTCACAAAACCAGGCAACGGTCAAAACACTCACTTGGAAGACAAGAGACAGAGTCACAAAACCAGGCAACGGTCAAAACACTCACTTGGAAGACAAGAGACACAGTCACAAAACCAGGCAACGGTCAAAACACTCACTTGGAAGACAAGAGACAGAGTCACAAAACCAGGCAACAGTCAAAACACTCACTTGGAAGACAAGAGACAGAGTCACAAAACCAAGCAACGGTCAAAACACTCACTGGGAAGACAAGAGACAGTCACAAAACCAAGCAACGGTCAAAACACTCACTAGGAAGACAAGAGGCAGAGTCACAAAACCAGGCAACGGTCAAAAGACTCACTAGGAAGACAAGAGGCAGAGTCACAAAACCAGGCAACGGTCAAAAGACTCACTGGACACTCACTGGGAAGACAAGAGGCAGAGTCACAAAACCAGGCAACGGTCAAAACACTCACTGGGAAGACAAGAGGCAGAGTCACAAAACCAGGTAACGGTCAAAAGACTCACTGGACACTCACTGGGAAGACAAGAGGCAGAGTCACAAAACCAGGCAACGGTCAAAACACTCACTAGGAAGACAAGAGGCAGAGTCACAAAACCAGGCAACGGTCAAAAGACTCACTGGACACTCACTGGGAAGACAAGAGGCAGAGTCACAAAACCAGGCAACGGTCAAAAGACTCACTGGACACTCACTGGGAAGACAAGAGACAGAGTCACAAAACCAGGCAACGGTCAAAACACTCACTTGGAAGACAAGAGACAGAGTCACAAAACCAGGCAACGGTCAAAACACTCACTGGGAAGACAAGAGACAGTCACAAAACCAAGCAACGGTCAAAACACTCACTGGGAAGACAAGAGACAGAGTCACAAAACAAGACAACGGTCAAAAGACTCACTAGGAAGACAAGTTGCAGAGTCACAAAACCAGGCAACGGTCAAAAGACTCACTAGGAAGACAAGAGACAGAGTCACAAAACCAGGCAACGGTCAAAAGACTCACTAGGAAGACAAGAGGCAGAGTCACAAAACCAGGCAACGGTCAAAAGACTCACTAGGAGATAAGAGGCAGAGTCACAAAATCAGGCAACGGTCAAAAGACTCACTAGGAAGACAAGAGTCAGAGTCACAAAACCAGGCAACGGTCAAAAGACTCACTGGGCACTCACTGGGAAGACAAGAGGCAGAGTCACAAAACCAGGCAACGGTCAAAACACTCACTGGGAAGACAAGAGGCAGAGTCACAAAACCAGGTAACGGTCAAAACACTCTCTAGGAAGACAAGAGGCAGAGTCACAAAACCAGGCAACGGTCAAAACACTCACTGGGAAGACAAGAGACAGAGTCACAAAACCAGGCAACGGTCAAAACACTCACTGGGAAGACGAGAGACAGTCACAAAACCAGGCAACGGTCAAAACACTCACTAGGAAGACAAGAGGCAGAGTCACAAAACCAGGCAACGGTCAAAACACAAACTGGGAAGACAAGAGACAGAGTCACAAAACCAGGCAACGGTCAAAACACAAACTGGGAAGACAAGAGACAAGAGTCACAAAAACAGGCAACGGTCAAAACACAAACTGGGAAGACAAGAGACAAGAGTCACAGTCAGGCAACAGTCAAAACACTCACTTGGAAGACAAGAGACAGAGTCACAAAACCAGGCAACGGTCAAAACACTCACTTGGAAGACAAGAGACAGAGTCACAAAACCAGGCAACGGTCAAAACACTCACTTGGAAGACAAGAGACACAGTCACAAAACCAGGCAACGGTCAAAACACTCACTTGGAAGACAAGAGACAGAGTCACAAAACCTGGCAACGGTCAAAACACTCACTTGGAAGACAAGAGACAGAGTCACAAAACCAGGCAATGGTCAAAACACTCACTGGGAAGACAAGAGACAGTCACAAAACCAAGCAACGGTCAAAACACTCACTGGGAAGACAAGAGACAGAGTCACAAAACAAGACAACGGTCAAAAGACTCACTAGGAAGACAAGAGGCAGAGTCACAAAACCAGGCAACGCTCAAAAGACTCACTAGGAAGACAAGAGACAGAGTCACAAAACCAGGCAACGGTCAAAAGACTCACTAGGAAGACAAGAGGCAGAGTCACAAAACCAGGCAACGGTCAAAACACAAACTGGGAAGACAAGAGTCACAAAACCAGGCAACGTTCAAAACACAAACTGGGAAGACAAGAGACAAGAGTCACAAAACCAGGCAACAGTCAAAACACTCACTTGGAAGACAAGAGACAGAGTCACAAAACCAGGCAACGGTCAAAACACTCACTTGGAAGACAAGAGGCAGAGTCACAAAACCAGGCAACGGTCAAAACACTCACTTGGAAGACAAGAGACAGAGTCACAAAACCAGGCAACGGTCAAAACACTCACTTGGAAGACAAGAGACAGAGTCACAAAACCAGGCAACGGTCAAAACACTCACTGGGAAGACAAGAGACAGTCACAAAACCAAGCAACGGTCAAAACACTCACTGGCAAGACAAGAGACAGAGTCACAAAACCAGGCAACGGTCAAAACACAAACTTGGAAGACAAGAGACAGAGTCACAAAACCAGGCAACGGTCAAAACACTCACTGGGAACACAAGAGACAAGAGTCACAAAACCAGGCAACGGTCAAAACACAAACTGGGAAGACAAGAGACAAGAGTCAAAGTCAGGCAACAGTCAAAACACTCACTTGGAAGACAAGAGACAGAGTCACAAAACCAGGCAACGGTCAAAACACAAACTGGGAAGACAAGAGACAAGAGTCACAAAACCAGGCAACGGTCAAAACACTCACATGGAAGACAAGAGACAGAGTCACAAAACCAGGCAACGGTCAAAACCCTCACTTGGAAGACAAGAGACAGAGTCACAAAACCAGGCAACGGTCAAAACACTCACTGGGAAGACAAGAGACAGTCACAAAACCAAGCATCGGTCAAAACACTCACTTGGAAGACAAGAGACAGAGTCACAAAACCAGACAACGGTCAAAAGACTCACTAGGAAGACAAGAGGCAGAGTCACAAAACCAGGCAACGGTCAAAAGACTCACTAGGAGACAAGAGGCAGAGTCACAAAATCAGGCAACGGTCAAAAGACTCACTAGGAAGACAAGAGGCAGAGTCACAAAATCAGGCAACGGTCAAAAGACTCACTAGGAAGACAAGAGGCAGAGTCACAAAACCAGGCAACGGTCAAAAGACTCACTGGACACTCACTGGGAAGACAAGCGACAGAGTCACAAAACCAGGCAACGGTCAAAACACAAACTGGGAAGACAAGAGACAGAGTCACAAAACCAGGCAACGGTCAAAACACAAACTGGGAAGACAAGAGACAAGAGTCACAAAACCAGGCAACGGTCAAAACACAAACTGGGAAGACAAGAGACAAGATCAACAAAACCAGGCAACAGTCAAAACACTCACTTGGAAGACAAGAGACAGAGTCACAAAACTAGGCAACGGTCAAAACACTCACTTGGAAGACAAGAGACAGAGTCACAAAACCAGGCAACGGTCAAAACACTCACTTGGAAGACAAGAGACAGAGTCACAAAACCAGGCAACGGTCAAAACACTCACTGGGAAGACAAGAGACAGAGTCACAAAACCAGACAACGGTCAAAAGACTCACTAGGAAGACAAGAGGCAGAGTCACAAAACCAGGCAACGGTCAAAAGACTCACTAGGAAGACAAGAGGCAGAGTCACAAAACCAGGCAACGGTCAAAAGACTCACTGGACACTCACTGGGAAGACAAGAGGCAGAGTCACAAAACCAGGCAACGGTCAAAACACTCACTGGGAAGACAAGAGGCAGAGTCACAAAACCAGGTAACGGTCAAAACACTCTCTAGGAAGACAAGAGGCAGAGTCACAAAACCAGGCAACGGTCAAAACACTCACTGGGAAGACAAGAGACAGAGTCACAAAACCAGGCAACGGTCAAAACACTCACTGGGAAGACAAGAGACAGAGTCACAAAACCAGGCAACGGTCAAAACACTCACTAGGAAGACAAGAGGCAGAGTCACAAAACCAGGCAACGGTCAAATACTCACTGGCAAGACAAGAGACAGAGTCACAAAACCAGGCAACGGTCAAAACACAAACTGGGAAGACAAGAGACAGAGTCACAAAACCAGGCAACGGTCAAAACACAAACTGGGAAGACAAGAGACAAGAGTCACAGTCAGGCAACAGTCAAAACACTCACTTGGAAGACAAGAGACAGAGTCACAAAACCAGGCAACGGTCAAAACACTCACTTGGAAGACAAAAGACAGAGTCACAAAACCAGGCAACGGTCAAAACACTCACTTGGAAGACAAGAGACACAGTCACAAAACCAGGCAACGGTCAAAACACTCACTTGGAAGACAAGAGACAGAGTCACAAAACCAGGCAACGGTCAAAACACTCACTTGGAAGACAAGACACAGAGTCACAAAACCAGGCAACGGTCAAAACACTCACTGGGAAGACAAGAGACAGTCACAAAACCAAGCAACGGTCAAAACACTCACTGGGAAGACAAGAGACAGAGTCACAAAAAAAGACAACGGTCAAAAGACTCACTAGGAAGACAAGAGGCAGAGTCACAAAACCAGGCAACGGTCAAAAGACTCACTAGGAAGACAAGAGGCAGAGTCACAAAACCAGGCAACGGTCAAAAGACTCACTAGGAGACAAGAGGCAGAGTCACAAAATCAGGCAACGGTCAAAAGACTCACTAGGAAGACAAGAGGCAGAGTCACAAAACCAGGCAACGGTCAAAAGACTCACTGGACACTCACTGGGAAGACAAGCGACAGAGTCACAAAACCAGGCAACGGTCAAAACACAAACTGGGAAGAGAAGAGACAGAGTCACAAAACCAGGCAACGGTCAAAACACAAACTGGGAAGACAAGAGACAAGAGTCACAAAACCAGGCAACGGTCAAAACACAAACTGGGAAGACAAGAGACAAGAGTCACAAAACCAGGCAACAGTCAAAACACTCACTTGGAAGACAAGAGACAGAGTCACAAAACTAGGCAACGGTCAAAACACTCACTTGGAAGAAAGGAGACAGAGTCACAAAACCAGGCAACAGTCAAAACACTCACTTGGAAGACAAGAGACAAAGTCACAAAACCAGGCAACGGTCAAAACACTCACTTGGAAGACAAGAGACAGAGTCACAAAACTAGGCAACGGTCAAAACACTCACTTGGAAGAAAGGAGACAGAGTCACAAAACCAGGCAACAGTCAAAACACTCACTTGGAAGACAAGAGACAAAGTCACAAAACCAGGCAACGGTCAAAACACTCACTTGGAAGACAAGAGACAGAGTCACAAAACCAGGCAACGGTCAAAACACGCACTTGGAAGACAAGAGACAGAGTCACAAAACCAGGCAACGGTCAAAACACTCACTGGGAAGACAAGAGACAGAGTCACAAAACAAGACAACGGTCAAAAGACTCACTAGGAAGACAAGAGGCAGAGTCACAAAACCAGGCAACGGTCAAAAGACTCACTAGGAAGACAAGAGACAGAGTCACAAAACCAGGCAACGGTCAAAAGACTCACTAGGAAGACAAGAGGCAGAGTCACAAAACCAGGCAACGGTCAAAAGACTCACTAGGAGATAAGAGGCAGAGTCACAAAATCAGGCAACGGTCGAAAGACTCACTAGGAAGACAAGAGGCAGAGTCACAAAACCAGGCAAGGGTCAAAAGACTCACTGGACACTCACTGGGAAGACAAGAGGCAGAGTCACAAAACCAGGCAACGGTCAAAACACTCACTGGGAAGACAAGAGGCAGAATCACAAAACCAGGTAACGGTCAAAACACTCTCTAGGAAGACAAGAGGCAGAGTCACAAAACCAGGCAACGGTCAAAACACTCACTGGGAAGACAAGAGACAGAGTCACAAAACCAGGCAACGGTCAAAACACTCACTGGGAAGACGAGAGACAGTCACAAAACCAGGCAACGGTCAAAACACTCACTAGGAAGACAAGAGACAGAGTCACAAAACCAGGCAACGGTCAAAACACAAACTGGGAAGACAAGAGACAGAGTCACAAAACCAGGCAACGGTCAAAACACAAACTGGGAAGACAAGAGACAAGAGTCACAAAACCAGGCAACGGTCAAAACACAAACTGGGAAGACAAGAGACAAGAGTCACAGTCAGGCAACAGTCAAAACACTCACTTGGAAGACAAGAGACAGAGTCACAAAACCAGGCAACGGTCAAAACACTCACTTGGAAGACAAGAGACAGAGTCACAAAACCAGGCAACGGTCAAAACACTCACTTGGAAGACAAGAGACACAGTCACAAAACCAGGCAACGGTCAAAACACTCACTTGGAAGACAAGAGACAGAGTCACAAAACCAGGCAACAGTCAAAACACTCACTTGGAAGACAAGAGACAGAGTCACAAAACCAAGCAACGGTCAAAACACTCACTGGGAAGACAAGAGACAGTCACAAAACCAAGCAACGGTCAAAACACTCACTAGGAAGACAAGAGGCAGAGTCACAAAACCAGGCAACGGTCAAAAGACTCACTAGGAAGACAAGAGGCAGAGTCACAAAACCAGGCAACGGTCAAAAGACTCACTGGACACTCACTGGGAAGACAAGAGGCAGAGTCACAAAACCAGGCAACGGTCAAAACACTCACTGGGAAGACAAGAGGCAGAGTCACAAAACCAGGTAACGGTCAAAACACTCTCTAGGAAGACAAGAGGCAGAGTCACAAAACCAGGCAACTGTCAAAACACAAACTGGGAAGACAAGAGACAAGAGTCACAAAACCAGGCAACGGTCAAAACACTCACTTGGAAGACAAGAGACAGAGTCATAAAACCAGGCAACGGTCAAAACACTCACTGGGAAGACAAGAGACAGTCACAAAACCAAGCAACGGTCAAAACACTCACTGGGAAGACAAGAGACAGTCACAAAACCAAGCAACGGTCAAAACACTCACTGGGAAGACAAGAGACAGAGTCACAAAAAAAGACAACGGTCAAAACACTCACTTGGAAGACAAGAGACAAAGTCACAAAACCAGGCAACGGTCAAAACACTCACTTGGAAGACAAGAGACAGAGTCACAAAACCAGGCAACGGTCAAAACACTCACTTGGAAGACAAGAGACAGAGTCACAAAACCAGGCAACGGTCAAAACACTCACTGGGAAGACAAGAGGCAGAGTCACAAAACCAGGCAACGGTCAAAAGACTCACTAGGAGATAAGAGGCAGAGTCACAAAATCAGGCAACGGTCAAAAGACTCACTAGGAAGAGAAGAGGCAGAGTCACAAAACCAGGCAACGGTCAAAAGACTCACTGGACACTCAGTGGGAAGACAAGAGGCAGAGTCACAAAACCAGGCAACGGTCAAAACACTCACTGGGAAGACAAGAGGCAGAGTCACAAAACCAGGTAACGGTCAAAACACTCTCTAGGAAGACAAGAGGCAGAGTCACAAAACCAGGCAACGGTCAAAACACTCACTGGGAAGACAAGAGACAGAGTCACAAAACCAGGCAACGGTCAAAACACTCACTGGGAAGACGAGAGACAGAGTCACAAAACCAGGCAACGGTCAAAACACTCACTAGGAAGACAAGAGGCAGAGTCACAAAACCAGGCAACGGTCAAATACTCACTGGCAAGACAAGAGACAGAGTCACAAAACCAGGCAACGGTCAAAACACAAACTGGGAAGACAAGAGACAGAGTCACAAAACCAGGCAACGGTCAAAACACAAACTGGGAAGACAAGAGACAAGAGTCACAGTCAGGCAACAGTCAAAACACTCACTTGGAAGACAAGAGACAGAGTCACAAAACCAGGCAACGGTCAAAACACTCACTTGGGAGACAAAAGACAGAGTCACAAAACCAGGCAACGGTCAAAACACTCACTTGGAAGACAAGAGACACAGTCACAAAACCAGGCAACGGTCAAAACACTCACTTGGAAGACAAGAGACAGAGTCACAAAACCAGGCAACGGTCAAAACACTCACTTGGAAGACAAGAGACAGAGTCACAAAACCAGGCAACGGTCAAAACACTCACTGGGAAGACAAGAGACAGTCACAAAACCAAGCAACGGTCAAAACACTCACTGGGAAGACAAGAGACAGAGTCACAAAAAAAGACAACGGTCAAAAGACTCACTAGGAAGACAAGAGGCAGAGTCACAAAACCAGGCAACGGTCAAAAGACTCACTAGGAAGACAAGAGGCAGAGTCACAAAACCAGGCAACGGTCAAAAGACTCACTAGGAGACAAGAGGCAGAGTCACAAAATCAGGCAACGGTCAAAAGACTCACTAGGAAGACAAGAGGCAGAGTCACAAAACCAGGCAACGGTCAAAAGACTCACTGGACACTCACTGGGAAGACAAGCGACAGAGTCACAAAACCAGGCAACGGTCAAAACACAAACTGGGAAGACAAGAGACAGAGTCACAAAACCAGGCAACGGTCAAAACACAAACTGGGAAGACAAGAGACAAGAGTCACAAAACCAGGCAACAGTCAAAACACTCACTTGGAAGACAAGAGACAGAGTCACAAAACCAGGCAACGGTCAAAACACTCACTTGGAAGACAAGAGACAGAGTCACAAAACCAGGCAACGGTCAAAACACTCACTTGGAAAACAAGAGACAGAGTCACAAAACCAGGCAACGGTCAAAACACTCACTTGGAAGACAAGAGACAGAGTCACAAAACCAGGCAATGGTCAAAACACTCACTGGGAAGACAAGAGACAGAGTCACAAAACCAGACAACGGTCAAAAGACTCACTAGGAAGACAAGAGGCAGAGTCACAAAACCAGGCAACGGTCAAAAGACTCACTAGGAAGACAAGAGGCAGAGTCACAAAACCAGGCAACGGTCAAAAGACTCACTAGGAAGACAAGAGGCAGAGTCACAAAACCAGGCAACGGTCAAAAGACTCACTAGGAGACAAGAGGCAGAGTCACAAAATCAGGCAACGGTCAAAAGACTCACTACGAAGACAAGAGGCAGAGTCACAAAACCAGGCAACGGTCAAAAGACTCACTGGACACTCACTGGGAAGACAAGAGGCAGAGTCACAAAACCAGCCAACGGTCAAAACACTCACTGGGAAGACAAGAGACAGAGTCACAAAACCAGGCAACGGTCAAAACAGAAACTGGGAAGACAAGAGACAGAGTCACAAAACCAGGCAACGGTCAAAACACAAACTGGGAAGACAAGAGACAGAGTCCGAAAACCAAGCAACGGTCAAAACACTCACTGGGAAGACAAGAGACAGAGTCACAAAACCAGACAACGGTCAAAAGACTCACTAGGAAGACAAGAGGCAGATTCAGAAAACCAGGCAACGGTCAAAAGACTCACTAGGAAGAAAAGAGGCAGAGTCACAAAACCAGGCAACGGTCAAAACACTCACTGGGAAGACAAGAGACAGAGTCACAAAACCAGGCAACGGTCAAAACACTCACTGGGAAGACAAGAGACAGAGTCACAAAACCAAGCAATGGTCAAAACACTCACTGGGAAGACAAGAGACAGAGTCACAAAACCAGGCAACGGTCAAAAGACTCACTGGGAACACAAGAGGCAGAGTCACAAAACCAGGCAACGGTCAAAACACTCACTTGGAAGACAAGAGACAGAGTCACAAAACCAGGCAACGGTCAAAACACTCACTGGGAAGACAAGAGACAGAGTCACAAAACCAGACAACGGTCAAAAGACTCACTAGGAAGACAAGAGGCAGAGTCACAAAACCAGGCAACGGTCAAAAGACTCACTAGGAAGACAAGAGGCAGAGTCACAAAACCAGGCAACGGTCAAAAGACTCACTAGGAACACAAGAGGCAGAGTCACAAAACCAGGCAACGGTCAAAAGACTCACTAGGAAGACAAGAGGCAGAGTCACAAAACCAGGCAACGGTCAAAAGACTCACTAGGAGACAAGAGGCAGAGTCACAAAATCGGGCAACGGTCAAAAGACTCACTACGAAGACAAGAGGCAGAGTCACAAAACCAGGCAACGGTCAAAAGACTCACTGGACACTCACTGGGAAGACAAGAGGCAGAGTCACAAAACCAGCCAACGGTCAAAACACTCACTGGGAAGACAAGAGACAGAGTCACAAAACCAGGCAACGGTCAAAACAGAAACTGGGAAGACAAGAGACAGCGTCACAAAACCAGGCAACGGTCAAAACACAAACTGGGAAGACAAGAGACAGAGTCCGAAAACCAAGCAACGGTCAAAACACTCACTGGGAAGACAAGAGACAGAGTCACAAAACCAGACAACGGTCAAAAGACTCACTAGGAAGACAAGAGGCAGATTCAGAAAACCAGGCAACGGTCAAAAGACTCACTAGGAAGACAAGAGGCAGAGTCACAAAACCAGGCAACGGTCAAAACACTCACTGGGAAGACAAGAGACAGAGTCACAAAACCAGGCAACGGTCAAAACACTCACTGGGAAGACAAGAGACAGAGTCACAAAACCAAGCAATGGTCAAAACACTCACTGGGAAGACAAGAGACAGAGTCACAAAACCAGACAACGGTCAAAAGACTCACTGGGAACACAAGAGGCAGAGTCACAAAACCAGGCAACGGTCAAAACACTCACTAGGAAGACAAGAGACAGAGTCACAAAACCAGGCAACGGTCAAAACACTCACTGGGAAGACAAGACACAGAGTCACAAAACCAGGCAACGGTCAAAACACTCACTGGGAAGACAAGAGACAGAGTCACAAAACCAGGCAACGGTCAAAACACTCACTGGGAAGACAAGAGGCAGAGTCACAAAACCAGGCAACGGTCAAAACACTCACTGGGAAGACAAGAGGCAGAGTCACAAAACCAGGCAACGGTCAAAACACTCACTGGGAAGACAAGACACAGAGTCACAAAACCAGGCAACGGTCAAAACACTCACTGGGAAGACAAGAGACAGAGTCACAAAACCAGGCAACGGTCAAAACACTCACTGGGAAGACAAGAGGCAGAGTCACAAAACCAGGCAACGGTCAAAACACTCACTGGGAAGACAAGAGACAGAGTCAGAAAACCAGGCAACGGTCAAAACACTCACTGGGAACACAAGAGACAGAGTCACAAAACCAGGCAACGGTCAAAACACTCACTGGGAAGACAAGAGACAGAGTCACAAAACCAGGCAACGGTCAAAAGACTCACTAGGAAGACAAGAGGCAGAGTCACAAAACCAGGCAACGGTCAAAACATTCACTGGGAAGACAAGAGACAGTCACAAAACCAGGCAACGGTCAAAACACTCACTAGGAAGACAAGAGGCAGAGTCACAAAACCAGGCAACGGTCAAAATACTCACTGGGAAGACAAGAGGCAGAGTCACAAAACCAGGCAACGGTCAAAAGACTCACTGGACACTCACTGGGAAGACAAGAGACAGAGGAACAAAACCAGGCAACGGTTTAAACACTCACTTGGAAGACAAGAGACAGAGTCACAAAACCAGGCAACGGTCAAAACACTCACTTGGAAGACAACAGACAGAGTCACAAAACCAGGCAATGGTCAAAACACTCACTGGGAAGACAAGAGACAGTCACAAAACCAAGCAACGGTCAAAACACTCACTGGGAAGACAAGAGACAGAGTCACAAAACAAGACAACGGTCAAAAGACTCACTAGGAAGACAAGAGGCAGAGTCACAAAACCAGGCAACGGTCAAAAGACTCACTAGGAAGACAAGAGACAGAGTCACAAAACCAGGCAACGGTCAAAAGACTCACTAGGAAGACAAGAGGCAGAGTCACAAAACCAGGCAACGGTCAAAAGACTCACTAGGAGACAAGAGGCAGAGTCACAAAATCAGGCAACGGTCAAAACACAAACTGGGAAGACAAGAGACAGAGTCACAAAACCAGGCAACGGTCAAAACACAAACTGGGAAGACAAGAGACAAGAGTCACAAAACCAGGCAACAGTCAAAACACTCACTTGGAAGACAAGAGACAGAGTCACGAAACCAGGCAACGGTCAAAACACTCACTTGGAAGACAAGAGACAGAGTCACAAAACCAGGCAACGGTCAAAAGACTCACTAGGAAGACAAGAGGTAGAGTCACAAAATCAGGCAACGGTCAAAAGACTCACTAGGAACACAAGAGGCAGAGTCACAAAACAAGACAACGGTCAAAAGACTCACTAGGAAGACAAGAGGCAGAGATACAAAACCAGGCAACGGTCAAAACACTCACTAGGAAGACAAGAGGCAGAGTGACAAAACCAGGCAACGGTCAAAACACTCACTGGGAACACAAGAGACAGAGTCACAAAACCAGGCAACGGTCAAAACACTCACTGGGAAGACAAGAGACAGAGTCACAAAACCAGGCAACGATCAAAACACTCACTGGGAAGACAAGAGACAGAGTCACAAAACCAGGCAACGGTCAAAACACTCACTGGGAAGACAAGACACAGTCACAAAACCAGGCAACGGTCAAAACACTCACTAGGAAGACAAGAGGCAGAGTCACAAAACCAGGCAACGGTCAAAATACTCACTGGGAAGACAAGAGACAGAGTCACAAAACCAGGCAACGGTCAAAAGACTCACTAGGAAGACAAGAGGCAGAGTCACAAAACCAGGCAACGGTCAAAAGACTCACTAGGAGACAAGAGGCAGAGTCACAAAATCAGGCAACGGTCAAAACACAAACTGGGAAGACAAGAGACAGAGTCACAAAACCAGGCAACGGTCAAAACACAAACTGGGAAGACAAGAGACAAGAGTCACAAAACCAGGCAACAGTCAAAACACTCACTTGGAAGACAAGAGACAGAGTCACGAAACCAGGCAACGGTCAAAACACTCACTTGGAAGACAAGAGACAGAGTCACAAAACCAGACAACGGTCAAAACACAAACTGGGAAGACAAGAGACAGAGTCACAAAACAAGACAACGGTCAAAAGACTCACTAGGAAGACAAGAGACAGAGTCACAAAACCAGGCAACGGTCAAAAGACTCACTAGGAAGACAAGAGGCAGAGTCACAAAATCAGGCAACGGTCAAAAGACTCACTAGGAACACAAGAGGCAGAGTCACAACACAAGACAACGGTCAAAAGACTCACTAGGAAGACAAGAGGCAGAGATACAAAACCAGGCAACGGTCAAAACACTCACTAGGAAGACAAGAGGCAGAGTGACAAAACCAGGCAACGGTCAAAACACTCACTGGGAACACAAGAGACAGAGTCACAAAACCAGGCAACGGTCAAAACACTCACTGGGAAGACAAGAGACAGAGTCACAAAACCAGGCAACGATCAAAACACTCACTGGGAAGACAAGAGACAGAGTCACAAAACCAGGCAACGGTCAAAACACTCACTGGGAAGACAAGAGACAGTCACAAAACCAGGCAACGGTCAAAACACTCACTAGGAAGACAAGAGGCAGAGTCACAAAACCAGGCAACGGTCAAAATACTCACTGGGAAGACAAGAGACAGAGTCACAAAACCAGGCAACGGTCAAAACACAAACTGGGAAGACAAGAGACAGAGTCACAAAACCAGGCAACGGTCAAAAGACTCACTAGGAAGACAAGAGGCAGAGTCACAAAACCAGGCAACAGTCAAAAGACTCACTAGGAGATAAGAGGCAGAGTCACAAAATCAGGCAACAGTCAAAAGACTCACTGGGAAGACAAGAGACAGAGTCACAAAACCAGGCAACGGTCAAAACACTCACTGGGAAGACAAGAGGCAGAGTCACAAAACCAGGCAACGGTCAAAAGACTCACTGGACACTCACTGGGAAGACAAGAGACAGAGTCACAAAACCAGGCAACGGTCAAAACACTCACTTGGAAGACAAGAGACAGAGTCACAAAACCAGGCAACGGTCAAAACACAAACTGGGAAGACAACAGACAGAGTCACAAAACCAGGCAATGGTCAAAACACTCACTGGGAAGACAAGAGACAGTCACAAAACCAAGCAACGGTCAAAACACTCACTGGGAAGACAAGAGACAGAGTCACAAAACAAGACAACAGTCAAAAGACTCACTAGGAAGACAAGAGGCAGAGTCACAAAACCAGGCAACGGTCAAAAGACTCACTAGGAAGACAAGAGACAGAGTCACAAAACCAGGCAACGGTCAAAAGACTCACTAGGAAGACAAGAGGCAGAGTCACAAAACCAGGCAACGGTCAAAAGACTCACTAGGAGGCAAGGGACAGAGTCACAAAACCAGGCAACGGTCAAAACACAAACTGGGAAGACAAGAGACAGAGTCACAAAACCAGGCAACGGTCAAAACACAAACTGGGAAGACAAGAGACAAGAGTCACAAAACCAGGCAACAGTCAAAACACTCACTTGGAAGACAAGAGACAGAGTCACGAAACCAGGCAACGGTCAAAACACTCACTTGGAAGACAAGAGACAGAGTCACAAAACCAGACAACGGTCAAATCACTTACTGGGAAGACAAGAGACAGTCACAAAACCAAGCAACGGTCAAAACACTCACTGGGAAGACAAGAGACAGAGTCACAAAACAAGACAACGGTCAAAAGACTCACTAGGAAGACAAGAGGCAGAGTCATAAAACCAGGCAACGGTCAAAAGACTCACTAGGAAGACAAGAGACAGAGTCACAAAACCAGGCAACGGTCAAAACACAAACTGGGAAGACAAGAGACAGAATCACAAAACCAGGCAACGGTCAAAAGACTCACTAGGAAGACAAGATGCAGAGTCACAAAACAGGCAACAGTCAAAAGACTCACTAGGAGATAAGAGGCAGAGTCACAAAATCAGGCAACAGTCAAAAGACTCACTAGGAAGACAAGAGGCAGAGTCACAAAAACAGGCAACGGTCAAAAGACTCACTGGACACTCACTGGGAAGACAAGAGACAGAGTCACAAAACCAGGCAACGGTCAAAACACTCACTTGGAAGACAAGAGACAGAGTCACAAAACCAGGCAACGGTCAAAATACAAACTGGGAAGACAACAGACAGAGTCACAAAACCAGGCAATGGTCAAAACACTCACTGGGAAGACAAGAGACAGTCACAAAACCAAGCAACGGTCAAAACACTCACTGGGAAGACAAGAGACAGAGTCACAAAACAAGACAACGGTCAAAAGACTCACTAGGAAGACAAGAGGCAGAGTCACAAAACCAGGCAACGGTCAAAAGACTCACTAGGAAGACAAGAGACAGAGTCACAAAACCAGGCAACGGTCAAAAGACTCACTAGGAAGACAAGAGGCAGAGTCACAAAACCAGGCAACGGTCAAAAGACTCACTAGGAGACAAGAGGCAGAGTCACAAAATCAGGCAACGGTCAAAAGACTCACTACGAAGACAAGAGGCAGAGTCACAAAACCAGGCAACGGTCAAAAGACTCACTGGACACTCACTGGGAAGACAAGAGGCAGAGTCACAAAACCAGCCAACGGTCAAAACACTCACTGGGAACACAAGAGACAGAGTCACAAAACCAGGCAACGGTCAAAAGACTCACTAGGAAGACAAGAGACAGAGTCACAAAACCAGGCAACGGTCAAAAGACTCACTAGGAAGACAAGAGGCAGAGTCACAAAACCAGGCAACGGTCAAAAGACTCACTAGGAGACAAGAGGCAGAGTCACAAAATCAGGCAACGGTCAAAAGACTCACTGGGAAGACAAGAGGCAGAGTCAGAAAACCTGGTAACGGTCAAAACACTCACTGGGAAGACAAGAGACAGAGTCACAAAACCAGGCAACGGTCAAAACACTCACTGGGAAGACAAGAGACAGTCACAAAACCAGGCAACGGTCAAAACACTCACTAGGAAGACAAGAGGCAGAGTCACAAAACCAGGCAACGGTCAAAATACTCACTGGGAAGACAAGGGACAGAGTCACAAAACCAGGCAACGGTCAAAACACAAACTGGGAAGACAAGAGACAGAGTCACAAAACCAGGCAACGGTCAAAACACTCACTGGGAAGACAAGAGACAGAGTCACAAAACCAGGCAACGGTCAAAACACAAACTGGGAAGACAAGAGACAGAGTCACAAAACCAGGCAACGGTCAAAAGACTCACTAGGAAGACAAGAGGCAGAGTCACAAAACAGGCAACAGTCAAAAGACTCACTAGGAGATAAGAGGCAGAGTCACAAAATCAGGCAACAGTCAAAAGACTCACTAGGAAGACAAGAGGCAGAGTCACAAAACCAGGCAACGGTCAAAAGACTCACTGGACACTCACTGGGAAGACAAGAGACAGAGTCACAAAACCAGGCAACGGTCAAAACACTCACTTGGAAGACAAGAGACAGAGTCACAAAACCAGGCAACGGTCAAAATACAAACTGGGAAGACAACAGACAGAGTCACAAAACCAGGCAATGGTCAAAACACTCACTGGGAAGACAAGAGACAGTCACAAAACCAAGCAACGGTCAAAACACTCACTGGGAAGACAAGAGACATAGTCACAAAACAAGACAACGGTCAAAAGACTCACTAGGAAGACAAGAGGCAGAGTCACAAAACCAGGCAACGGTCAAAAGACTCACTAGGAAGACAAGAGACAGAGTCACAAAACCAGGCAACGGTCAAAAGACTCACTAGGAAGACAAGAGGCAGAGTCACAAAACCAGGCAACGGTCAAAAGACTCACTAGGAGACAAGAGGCAGAGTCACAAAATCAGGCAACGGTCAAAAGACTCACTACGAAGACAAGAGGCAGAGTCACAAAACCAGGCAACGGTCAAAAGACTCACTGGACACTCACTGGGAAGACAAGAGGCAGAGTCACAAAACCAGCCAACGGTCAAAACACTCACTGGGAAGACAAGAGACAGAGTCACAAAACCAGGCAACGGTCAAAAGACTCACTAGGAAGACAAGAGACAGAGTCACAAAACCAGGCAACGGTCAAAAGACTCACTAGGAAGACAAGAGGCAGAGTCACAAAACCAGGCAACGGTCAAAAGACTCACTAGGAGACAAGAGGCAGAGTCACAAAATCAGGCAACGGTCAAAAGACTCACTGGGAAGACAAGAGGCAGAGTCAGAAAACCTGGTAACGGTCAAAACACTCACTGGGAAGACAAGAGACAGAGTCACAAAACCAGGCAACGGTCAAAACACTCACTGGGAAGACAAGAGACAGTCACAAAACCAGGCAACGGTCAAAACACTCACTAGGAAGACAAGAGACAGAGTCACGAAACCAGGCAACGGTCAAAACACTCACTTGGAAGACAAGAGACAGAGTCACAAAACCAGACAACGGTCAAAACACTCACTGGGAAGACAAGAGACAGTCACAAAACCAAGCAACGGTCAAAACACTCACTGGGAAGACAAGAGACAGAGTCACAAAACAAGACAACGGTCAAAAGACTCACTAGGAAGACAAGAGGCAGAGTCATAAAACCAGGCAACGGTCAAAAGACTCACTAGGAAGACAAGAGACAGAGTCACAAAACCAGGCAACGGTCAAAAGACTCACTAGGAAGACAAGAGGCAGAGTCACAAAATCAGGCAATGGTCAAAAGACTCACTAGGAACACAAGAGGCAGAGTCACAAAACAAGACAACGGTCAAAAGACTCACTAGGAAGACAAGAGGCAGAGATACAAAACCAGGCAACGGTCAAAACACTCACTAGGAAGACAAGAGGCAGAGTCACAAAACCAGGCAACGGTCAAAACACTCACTGGGAACACAAGAGACAGAGTCACAAAACCAGGCAACGGTCAAAACACTCACTGGGAAGACAAGAGACAGAGTCACAAAACCAGGCAACGATCAAAACACTCACTGGGAAGACAAGAGACAGAGTCACAAAACCAGGCAACGGTCAAAACACTCACTGGGAAGACAAGAGACAGTCACAAAACCAGGTAACGTTCAAAACACTCACTAGGAAGACAAGAGGCAGAGTCACAAAACCAGGCAACGGTCAAAATACTCACTGGGAAGACAAGAGACAGAGTCACAAAACCAGGCAACGGTCAAAACACAAACTGGGAAGACAAGAGACAGAGTCACAAAACCAGGCAACGGTCAAAAGACTCACTAGGAAGACAAGAGGCAGAGTCACAAAACAGGCAACAGTCAAAAGACTCACTAGGAGATAAGAGGCAGAGTCACAAAATCAGGCAACTGTCAAAAGACTCACTAGGAAGACAAGAGGCAGAGTCACAAAACCAGGCAACGGTCAAAAGACTCACTGGACACTCACTGGGAAGACAAGAGACAGAGTCACAAAACCAGGCAACGGTCAAAACACTCACTTGGAAGACAAGAGACAGAGTCACAAAACCAGGCAACGGTCAAAATACAAACTGGGAAGACAACAGACAGAGTCACAAAACCAGGCAATGGTCAAAACACTCACTGGGAAGACAAGAGACAGTCACAAAACCAAGCAACGGTCAAAACACTCACTGGGAAGACAAGAGACAGAGTCACAAAACAAGACAACGGTCAAAAGACTCACTAGGAAGACAAGAGGCAGAGTCACAAAACCAGGCAACGGTCAAAAGACTCACTAGGAAGACAAGAGACAGAGTCACAAAACCAGGCAACGGTCAAAAGACTCACTAGGAAGACAAGAGGCAGAGTCACAAAGCCAGGCAACGGTCAAAAGACTCACGAGGAGACAAGAGGCAGAGTCACAAAATCAGGCAACGGTCAAAAGACTCACTACGAAGACAAGAGGCAGAGTCACAAAACCAGGCAACGGTCAAAAGACTCACTGGACACTCACTGGGAAGACAAGAGGCAGAGTCACAAAACCAGCCAACGGTCAAAACACTCACTGGGAAGACAAGAGACAGAGTCACAAAACCAGGCAACGGTCAAAACACTCACTGGGAAGACAAGAGACAGTCACAAAACCAGGCAACGGTCAAAACACTCACTAGGAAGACAAGAGGCAGAGTCACAAAACCAGGCAACGGTCTAAACACTCACTGGGAAGACAAGAGGCAGAGTCACAAAACCAGGCAACAGTCAAAACACTCACTGGGAACACAAGAGACAGAGTCACAAAACCAGGCAACGGTCAAAACACTCACTGGGAAGACAAGAGACAGAGTCACAAAACCAGGCAACGGTCAAAACACAAACTGGGAAGACAAGAGACAGAGTCACAAAACCAGGCAACGGTCAAAACACAAACTGGGAAGACAAGAGACAAGAGTCACAAAACCAGGCAACGGTCAAAACACTCACTTGGAAGACAAGAGACAGAGTCACAAAACCAGGCAATGGTCAAAACACTCACTGGGAAGACAAAAGACAGATTCACAAAACCAGACAACGGTCAACAGACTCACTAGGAAGACAAGAGGCAGAGTCACAAAACCAGGCAACGGTCAAAACACTCACTGGGAAGACAAGAGACAGAGTCACAAAACCAGGCAACGGTCAAAAGACTCACTGGGAAGACAAGAGGCAGAGTCACAAAACCAGGCAACGGTCAAAACACTCACTAGGAAGACAAGAGGCAGAGTCACAAAACCAGGCAACGGTCAAAACACTCACTGGGAAGACAAGAGAAAGAGTCACAAAACCAGGCAACGGTCAAAACACTCACTGGGAAGACAAGAGACAGAGTGCGAAAACCAAGCAACGGTCAAAACACTCACTGGGAAGACAAGAGACAGAGTCACAAAACCAGACAACGGTCAAAAGACTCACTAGGAAGACAAGAGGCAGATTCACAAAACCAGGCAACGGTCAAAAGACTCACTAGGAAGACAAGAGGCAGAGTCACAAAACCAGGCAACGGTCAAAACACTCACTGGGAAAACAAGAGACAGAGTCACAAAACCAGGCAACGGTCAAAACACTCACTGGGAAGACAAGAGACAGAGTCACAAAACCAAGCAACGGTCAAAACACTCACTGGGAAGACAAGAGACAGAGTCACAAAACCAGGCAACGGTCAAAACACTCACTGGGAAGACAAGAGACAGAGTCACAAAACCAGGCAACGGTCAAAACACTCACTGGGAAGACAAGAGGCAGAGTCACAAAACCAGGCAACGGTCAAAACACTCACTGGGAAGACAAGAGACAGAGTCACAAAACCAGGCAACGGTCAAAACACTCACTGGGAACACAAGAGACAGAGTCACAAAACCAGGCAACGGTCAAAACACTCACTGGGAAGACAAGAGACAGAGTCACAAAATCAGGCAACGGTCAAAAGACTCACTAGGAAGACAAGAGGCAGAGTCACAAAACCAGGCAACGGTCAAAACACTCACTGGGAAGACAAGAGACAGAGTCACAAAACCAGACAACGGTCAAAAGACTCACTAGGAAGACAAGAGGCAGAGTCACAAAACCAGGCAACGGTCAAAAGACTCACTAGGAAGACAAGAGGCAGAGTCACAAAACCAGGCAACGGTCAAAAGACTCACTAGGAGATAAGAGGCAGAGTCACAAAACCAGGCAACGGTCAAAAGACTCACTAGGAAGACAAGAGGCAGAGTCACAAAACCAGGCAACGGTCAAAAGACTCACTAGGAGACAAGAGGCAGAGTCACAAAATCAGGCAACGGTCAAAAGACTCACTACGAAGACAAGAGGCAGAGTCACAAAACCAGACAACGGTCAAAAGACTCACTGGACACTCACTGGGAAGACAAGAGGCAGAGTCACAAAACCAGCCAACGGTCAAAACACTCACTGGGAAGACAAGAGACAGAGTCACAAAACCAGGCAACGGTCAAAACACTCACTGGGAAGACAAGAGACAGTCACAAAACCAGGCAACGGTCAAAACACTCACTAGGAAGACAAGAGGCAGAGTCACAAAACCAGGCAACGGTCAAAACACTCACTGGGAAGACAAGAGGCAGAGTCACAAAACAAGGCAACGGTCAAAACACTCACTGGGAACACAAGAGACAGAGTCACAAAACCAGGCAACGGTCAAAACACAAACTGGGAAGACAAGAGACAAGAGTCACAAAACCAGGCAACGGTCAAAACACTCACTTGGAAGACAAGAGACAGAGTCACAAAACCAGGCAATGGTCAAAACACATACTTGGAAGACAAGAGACAGAGTCACAAAACCAGGCAACGGTCAAAACACTCACTGGGAGGACAAGAGACAGAGTCACAAAACCAAGCAATGGTCAAAACACTCACTGGGAAGACAAGAGACAGATTCACAAAACCAGACAACGGTCAACAGACTCACTAGGAAGACAAGAGGCAGAGTCACAAAACCAGGCAACGGTCAAAACACTCACTGGGAAGACAAGAGACAGAGTCACAAAACCAGGCAACGGTCAAAAGACTCACTGGGAAGACAAGAGGCAGAGTCACAAAACCAGGCAACGGTCAAAACACTCACTAGGAAGACAAGAGGCAGAGTCACAAAACCAGGCAACGGTCAAAACACTCACTGGGAAGACAAGAGACAGAGTCAAAAAACCAGGCAACGGTCAAAACACTCACTGGGAAGACAAGAGACAGAGTCACAAAACCAGGCAACGGTCAAAACACTCACTGGGAAGACAAGAGACAGAGTCACAAAACCAGGCAACGGTCAAAACACTCACTGGGAAGACAAGAGGCAGAGTCACAAAATCAGGCAACGGTCAAAACACTCACTGGGAAGACAAGAGACAGAGTCACAAAACCAGGCAACGGTCAAAACACTCACTGGGAACACAAGAGACAGAGTCACAAAACCAGGCAACGGTCAAAACACTCACTGGGAAGACAAGAGACAGAGTCACAAAACCAGGCAACGGTCAAAAGACTCACTAGGAAGACAAGAGGCAGAGTCACAAAACCAGGCAACGGTCAAAACACTCACTGGGAAGACAAGAGACAGAGTCACAAAACCAGACAACGGTCAAAAGACTCACTAGGAAGACAAGAGGCAGAGTCACAAAACCAGGCAACGGTCAAAAGACTCACTAGGAAGACAAGAGGCAGAGTCACAAAACCAGGCAACGGTCAAAAGACTCAATAGGAAGACAAGAGGCAGAGTCACAAAACCGGGAAACGGTCAAAACACTCACTAAGAACACAAGAGGCAGAGTCACAAAACCAGGCAACGGTCAAAACACTCACTGGGAAGACAAGAGGCAGAGTCACAAAACCAGGCAACGGTCAAAACACTCACTGGGAAGACAAGAGACAGAGTCACAAAACCAGGCAACGATCAAAACACTCACTGGGAAGACAAGAGGCAGAGTCACAAAACCAGGCAACGGTCAAAACACTCACTGGGAACACAAGAGACAGAGTCACAAAACCAGGCAACGGTCAAAAGACTCACTAGGAAGACAAGAGGCAGAGTCACAAAACCAGGCAACGGTCAAAACACTCACTGGGAAGACAAGAGACAGAGTCACAAAACCAGACAACGGTCAAAAGACTCACTAGGAAGACAAGAGGCAGAGTCACAAAACCAGGCAACGGTCAAAAGACTCACTAGGAAGACAAGAGGCAGAGTCACAAAACCAGGCAACGGTCAAAAGACTCACTAGGAGATAAGAGGCAGAGTCACAAAACCAGGCAACGGTCAAAAGACTCACTAGGAAGACAAGAGGCAGAGTCACAAAACCAGGCAACGGTCAAAAGACTCACTAGGAGACAAGAGGCAGAGTCACAAAATCAGGCAACGGTCAAAAGACTCACTACGAAGACAAGAGGCAGAGTCACAAAACCAGACAACGGTCAAAAGACTCACTGGACACTCACTGGGAAGACAAGAGGCAGAGTCACAAAACCAGCCAACGGTCAAAACACTCACTGGGAAGACAAGAGACAGAGTCACAAAACCAGGCAACGGTCAAAACACTCACTGGGAAGACAAGAGACAGTCACAAAACCAGGCAACGGTCAAAACACTCACTAGGAAGACAAGAGGCAGAGTCACAAAACCAGGCAACGGTCAAAACACTCACTGGGAAGACAAGAGGCAGAGTCACAAAACCAGGCAACGGTCAAAACACTCACTGGGAACACAAGAGACAGAGTCACAAAACCAGGCAACGGTCAAAACACAAACTGGGAAGACAAGAGACAAGAGTCACAAAACCAGGCAACGGTCAAAACACTCACTTGGAAGACAAGAGACAGAGTCACAAAACCAGGCAATGGTCAAAACACTCACTTGGAAGACAAGAGACAGAGTCACAAAACCAGGCAACGGTCAAAACACTCACTGGGAGGACAAGAGACAGAGTCACAAAACCAAGCAATGGTCAAAACACTCACTGGGAAGACAAGAGACAGATTCACAAAACCAGACAACGGTCAACAGACTCACTAGGAAGACAAGAGGCAGAGTCACAAAACCAGGCAACGGTCAAAACACTCACTGGGAAGACAAGAGACAGAGTCACAAAACCAGGCAACGGTCAAAAGACTCACTGGGAAGACAAGAGGCAGAGTCACAAAACCAGGCAACGGTCAAAACACTCACTAGGAAGACAAGAGGCAGAGTCACAAAACCAGGCAACGGTCAAAACACTCACTGGGAAGACAAGAGACAGAGTCAAAAAACCAGGCAACGGTCAAAACACTCACTGGGAAGACAAGAGACAGAGTCACAAAACCAGGCAACGGTCAAAACACTCACTGGGAAGACAAGAGACAGAGTCACAAAACCAGGCAACGGTCAAAACACTCACTGGGAAGACAAGAGGCAGAGTCACAAAACCAGGCAACGGTCAAAACACTCACTGGGAAGACAAGAGACAGAGTCACAAAACCAGGCAACGGTCAAAACACTCACTGGGAACACAAGAGACAGAGTCACAAAACCAGGCAACGGTCAAAACACTCACTGGGAAGACAAGAGACAGAGTCACAAAACCAGGCAACGGTCAAAAGACTCACTAGGAAGACAAGAGGCAGAGTCACAAAACCAGGCAACGGTCAAAACACTCACTGGGAAGACAAGAGACAGAGTCACAAAACCAGACAACGGTCAAAAGACTCACTAGGAAGACAAGAGGCAGAGTCACAAAACCAGGCAACGGTCAAAAGACTCACTAGGAAGACAAGAGGCAGAGTCACAAAACCAGGCAACGGTCAAAAGACTCAATAGGAAGACAAGAGGCAGAGTCACAAAACCGGGAAACGGTCAAAACACTCACTAAGAACACAAGAGGCAGAGTCACAAAACCAGGCAACGGTCAAAACACTCACTGGGAAGACAAGAGGCAGAGTCACAAAACCAGGCAACGGTCAAAACACTCACTGGGAAGACAAGAGACAGAGTCACAAAACCAGGCAACGGTCAAAACACTCACTGGGAAGACAAGAGACAGAGTCACAAAACCAGGCAACGGTCAAAACACAAACTGGGAAGACAAGAGACAGAGTCACAAAACCAGGCAACGGTCAAAACACAAACTGGGAAGACAAGAGACAAGAGTCACAAAACCAGGCAAGGGTCAAAACACTCACTGGGAAGACAAGAGACAGAGTCACAAAACCAGGCAACGGTCAAAACACAAACTGGGAAGACAAGAGACAAGAGTCACAAAACCAGGCAACGGTCAAAACACTCACTTGGAAGACAAGAGACAGAGTCACAAAACCAGGCAACGGTCAAAACACTCACTTGGAAGACAAGAGACAGAGTCACAAAACCAGGCAACGGTCAAAACACTCACTGGGAGGACAAGAGACAGAGTCACAAAACCAAGCAACGGTCAAAACACTCACTGGGAAGACAAGAGACAGAGTCACAAAACCAGACAACGGTCAAAAGACTCACTAGGAAGACAAGAGGCAGATTCACAAAACCAGGCAACGGTCAAAAGACTCACTAGGAAGACAAGAGGCAGAGTCACAAAACCAGGCAACGGTCAAAACACTCACTGGGAACACAAGAGACAGAGTCACAAAACCAGGCAACGGTCAAAACACAAACTGGGAAGACAAGAGACAGAGTCACAAAACCAGGCAACGGTCAAAACACAAACTGGGAAGACAAGAGACAAGAGTCACAAAACCAGGCAACGGTCAAAACACTCACTGGGAAGACAAGAGACAGAGTCACAAAACCAGACAACGGTCAAAAGACTCAATAGGAAGACAAGAGGCAGAGTCACAAAACCGGGAAACGGTCAAAACACTCACTAAGAACACAAGAGGCAGAGTCACAAAACCAGGCAACGGTCAAAACACTCAGTGGGAAGACAAGAGACAGAGTCACAAAACCAGGCAACGGTCAAAACACTCACTGAGAAGACAAGAGGCAGAGTAACAAAACCAGGCAACGGTCAAAACACTCACTGGGAAGACAAGAGACAGAGTCACAAAACCAGGCAACGGTCAAAACACTCACTGGGAACACAAGAGACAGAGTCACAAAACCAGGCAACGGTCAAAACACTCACTGGGAAGACAAGAGACAGAGTCACAAAACCATGCAACGGTCAAAAGACTCACTAGGAAGACAAGAGGCAGAGTCAGAAAACCAGGCAACGGTCAAAACACTCACTGGGAAGACAAGAGACAGAGTCACAAAACCAGGCAACGGTCAAAACACAAACTGGGAAGACCAGAGACAAGAGTCACAAAACCAGGCAACGGTCAAAACACTCACTTGGAAGACAAGAGACAGAGTCACAAAACCAGGCAATGGTCAAAACACTCACTTGGAAGACAAGAGACAGAGTCACAAAACCAGGCAACGGTCAAAACACTCACTGGGAGGACAAGAGACAGAGTCACAAAACCAAGCAACGGTCAAAACACTCACTGGGAAGACAAGAGACAGATTCACAAAACCAGACAACGGTCAACAGATTCACTAGGAAGACAAGAGGCAGAGTCACAAAACCAGGCAACGGTCAAAACACTCACTGGGAAGACAAGAGACAGAGTCACAAAACCAGGCAACGGTCAAAACACAAACTGGGAAGACAAGAGACAAGAGTCACAAAACCAGGCAACGGTCAAAACACTCACTTGGAAGACAAGAGACAGAGTCAAAAAACCAGGCAATGGTCAAAACACTCACTTGGAAGACAAGAGACAGAGTCACAAAACCAGGCAACGGTCAAAACACTCACTAGGGAGGACAAGAGACAGATTCACAAAACCAGACAACGGTCAACAGATTCACTAGGAAGACAAGAGGCAGAGTCACAAAACCAAGCAACGGTCAAAACACTCACTGGGAAGACAAGAGACAGAGTCACAAAACCAGGCAACGGTCAAAAGACTCACTGGGAAGACAAGAGGCAGAGTCACAAAACCAGGCAACGGTCAAAACACTCACTAGGAAGACAAGAGGCAGAGTCACAAAACCAGGCAACGGTCAAAACACTCACTAGGAACAAAAGAGGCAGAGTCACAAAACCAGGCAACGGTCAAAACACTCACTTGGAAGACAAGAGACAGAGTCAAAAAACCAGGCAATGGTCAAAACACTCACTTGGAAGACAAGAGACAGAGTCACAAAACCAGGCAACGGTCAAAACACTCACTGGGAGGACAAGAGACAGATTCACAAAACCAGACAACGGTCAACAGATTCACTAGGAAGACAAGAGGCAGAGTCACAAAACCAAGCAACGGTCAAAACACTCACTGGGAAGACAAGAGACAGAGTCACAAAACCAGGCAACGGTCAAAAGACTCACTGGGAAGACAAGAGGCAGAGTCACAAAACCAGGCAACGGTCAAAACACTCACTAGGAAGACAAGAGGCAGAGTCACAAAACCAGGCAACGGTCAAAACACTCGCTGGGAAGACAAGAGGCAGAGTCACAAAACCAGGCAACGGTCAAAACACTCACTGGGAAGAAAAGAGACAGAGTTACAAAACCAGGAAACGGTCAAAACACTCACTGGGAAGACAAGAGACAGAGTCACAAAACCAGAAAACGGTCAAAAGACTCACTAGGAAGACAAGAGGCAGATTCACAAAACCAGGCAACGGTCAAAAGACTCACTAGGAAGACAAGAGGCAGAGTCACAAAACCAGGCAACGGTCAAAACACTCACTGGGAACACAAGAGACAGAGTCACAAAACCAGGCAACGGTCAAAACACTCACTGGGAAGACAAGAGACAGAGTAACAAAACCAAGCAATGGTCAAAACACTCACTGGGAAGACAAGAGACAGAGTCACAAAACCAGGCAATGGTCAAAAGACTCACTGGGAAGACAAGAGGCAGAGTCACAAAACCAGGCAACGGTCAAAACACTCACTAGGAAGACAAGAGGCAGAGTCACAAAACCAGGCAACGGTCAAAACACTCACTGGGAAGACAAGAGACAGAGTCACAAAACCAGGCAACTGTCAAAACACTCACTGGGAAGACAAGAGAAAGAGTCACAAAACCAAGCAACGGTCAAAACACTCACTGGGAAGACAAGAGACAGAGTCACAAAACCAGACAACGGTCAAAAGACTCACTAGGAACACAAGAGGCAGAGTCACAAAACCAGGCAACGGTCAAAACACTCACTAGGAAGACGAGAGGCAGAGTCACAAAACCAGGCAACGGTCAAAACACTCACTGGGAACACAAGAGACAGAGTCACAAAACCAGGCAACGGTCAAAACACTCACTGGGAAGACAAGAGACAGATTCACAAAACCAGGCAACGGTCAAAACACTCACTGGGAAGACAAGAGACAGTCACAAAACCAGGCAACGGTCAAAACACTCACAAGGAATACAAGAGGCAGATTCACAAAACCAGGCAACGGTCAAAATACTCACTGGGAAGACAAGAGACAGAGTCACAAAACCAGGCAACGGTCAAAACACAAACTGGGAAGACAAGAGACAGAGTCACAAAACCAGGCAACGGTCAAAACACAAACTGGGAAGACAAGAGACAAGAGTCACAAAACCAGGCAACGGTCAAAACACAAACTGGGAAGACAAGAGACAAGAGTCACAAAACCAGGCAACAGTCAAAACACTCACTTGGAAGACAAGAGACAGAGTCACAAAACCAGGCAACGGTCAAAACACTCACTTGGAAGACAAGAGACAGAGTCACAAAACCAGGCAACGGTCAAAAGACTCACTTGGAAGACAAGAGACAGAGTCACAAAACCAGGCAACGGTCAAAACACTCACTTGGAAAACAAGAGACAGAGTCACAAAACCAGGCAACGGTCAAAACACTCACTTGGAAGACAAGAGACAGAGTCACAAAACCAGGCAACGGTCAAAACACTCACTGGGAAGACAAGAGGCAGAGTCACAAAACCAGGCAACGGTCAAAACACTCACTAGGAAGACAAGAGGCAGAGTCACAAAACCAGGCAACGGTCAAAAGACTCACTAGGAAGACAAGAGACAGAGTCACAAAACCAGGCAACGGTCAAAAGACTCACTAGGAAGACAAGAGGCAGATTCACAAAACCAGGCAACGGTCAAAATACTCACTGGGAAGACAAGAGACAGAGTCACAAAACCAGGCAACGGTCAAAACACAAACTGGGAAGACAAGAGACAGAGTCACAAAACCAGGCAACGGTCAAAACACAAACTGGGAAGACAAGAGACAAGAGTCACAAAACCAGGCAACGGTCAAAACACAAACTGGGAAGACAAGAGACAAGAGTCACAAAACCAGGCAACAGTCAAAACACTCACTTGGAAGACAAGAGACAGAGTCACAAAACCAGGCAACGGTCAAAACACTCACTAGGAAGACAAGAGACAGAGTCACAAAACCAGGCAACGGTCAAAACACTCACTTGGAAGACAAGAGACAGAGTCACAAAACCAGGCAACGGTCAAAACACTCACTTGGAAAACAAGAGACAGAGTCACAAAACCAGGCAACGGTCAAAACACTCACTTGGAAGACAAGAGACAGAGTCACAAAACCAGGCAACGGTCAAAACACTCACTGGGAAGACAAGAGGCAGAGTCACAAAACCAGGCAACGGTCAAAAGACTCACTAGGAAGACAAGAGGCAGAGTCACAAAACCAGGCAACGGTCAAAACACTCACTAGGAAGACAAGAGGCAGAGTCACAAAACCAGGCAACGGTCAAAAGACTCACTAGGAAGACAAGAGACAGAGTCACAAAACCAGGCAACGGTCAAAAGACTCACTAGGAAGACAAGAGACAGAGTCACAAAACCAGGCAACGGTCAAAACACTCACTGGGAAGACAAGAGGCAGAGTCACAAAACCAGGCAACGGTCAAAACACTCACTGGGAAGACAAGAGACAGAGTCACAAAACCAGGCAACGGTCAAAACACTCACTGGGAAGACAAGAGGCAGAGTCACAAAACCAGGCAACGGTCAAAACACTCACTGGGAAGACAAGAGGCAGAGTCACAAAATCAGGCAACGGTCAAAAGACTCACTAGGAACACAAGAGGAAGAGTCACAAAACAAGACAACGGTCAAAAGACTCACTAGGAAGACAAGAGGCAGAGTCACAAAACCAGGCAACGGTCAAAACACTCACTGGGAAGACAAGAGAAAGAGTCACAAAACCAAGCAACGGTCAAAACACTCACTGGGAAGACAAGAGACAGAGTCACAAAACCAGACAACGGTCAAAAGACTCACTAGGAACACAAGAGGCAGAGTCACAAAACCAGGCAACGGTCAAAACACTCACTAGGAAGACAAGAGGCAGAGTCACAAAACCAGGCAACGGTCAAAACACTCACTGGGAACACAAGAGACAGAGTCACAAAACCAGGCAACGGTCAAAACACTCACTGGGAAGACAAGAGACAGAGTCACAAAACCAGGCAACGGTCAAAACACTCACTTGGAAGACAAGAGACAGAGTCACAAAACCAGGCAACGGTCAAAACACTCACTGGGAAGACAAGAGGCAGAGTCACAAAACCAGGCAACGGTCAAAACACTCACTAGGAAGACAAGAGGCAGAGTCACAAAACCAGGCAACGGTCAAAAGACTCACTAGGAAGACAAGAGACAGAGTCACAAAACCAGGCAACGGTCAAAAGACTTACTAGGAAGACAAGAGGCAGATTCACAAAACCAGGCAACGGTCAAAATACTCACTGGGAAGACAAGAGACAGAGTCACAAAACCAGGCAACGGTCAAAACACAAACTGGGAAGACAAGAGACAGAGTCACAAAACCAGGCAACGGTCAAAACACTCACTGGGAAGACAAGAGGCAGAGTCACAAAACCAGGCAACGGTCAAAAGACTCACTAGGAAGACAAGAGACAGAGTCACAAAACCAGGCAACGGTCAAAAGACTCACTAGGAAGACAAGAGACAGAGTCACAAAACCAGGCAACGGTCAAAACACTCACTGGGAAGACAAGAGGCAGAGTCACAAAACCAGGCAACGGTCAAAACACTCACTGGGAACACAAGAGACAGAGTCACAAAACCAGGCAACGGTCAAAACACTCACTGGGAAGACAAGAGGCAGAGTCACAAAACCAGGCAACGGTCAAAACACTCACTGGGAAGACAAGAGGCAGAGTCACAAAATCAGGCAACGGTCAAAAGACTCACTAGGAACACAAGAGGAAGAGTCACAAAACAAGACAACGGTCAAAAGACTCACTAGGAAGACAAGAGGCAGAGTCACAAAACCAGGCAACGGTCAAAACACTCACTGGGAAGACAAGAGAAAGAGTCACAAAACCAAGCAACGGTCAAAACACTCACTGGGAAGACAAGAGACAGAGTCACAAAACCAGACAACGGTCAAAAGACTCACTAGGAACACAAGAGGCAGAGTCACAAAACCAGGCAACGGTCAAAACACTCACTAGGAAGACAAGAGGCAGAGTCACAAAACCAGGCAACGGTCAAAACACTCACTGGGAACACAAGAGACAGAGTCACAAAACCAGGCAACGGTCAAAACACTCACTGGGAAGACAAGAGACAGAGTCACAAAACCAGGCAACGGTCAAAACACTCACTTGGAAGACAAGAGACAGAGTCACAAAACCAGGCAACGGTCAAAACACTCACTGGGAAGACAAGAGGCAGAGTCACAAAACCAGGCAACGGTCAAAACACTCACTAGGAAGACAAGAGGCAGAGTCACAAAACCAGGCAACGGTCAAAAGACTCACTAGGAAGACAAGAGACAGAGTCACAAAACCAGGCAACGGTCAAAAGACTTACTAGGAAGACAAGAGGCAGATTCACAAAACCAGGCAACGGTCAAAATACTCACTGGGAAGACAAGAGACAGAGTCACAAAACCAGGCAACGGTCAAAACACAAACTGGGAAGACAAGAGACAGAGTCACAAAACCAGGCAACGGTCAAAACACAAACTGGGAAGACAAGAGACAAGAGTCACAAAACCAGGCAACGGTCAAAACACAAACTGGGAAGACAAGAGACAAGAGTCACAAAACCAGGCAACAGTCAAAACACTCACTTGGAAGACAAGAGACAGAGTCACAAAACCAGGCAACGGTCAAAACACTCACTAGGAAGACAAGAGACAGAGTCACAAAACCAGGCAACGGTCAAAACACTCACTTGGAAGACAAGAGACAGAGTCACAAAACCAGGCAACGGTCAAAACACTCACTTGGAAAACAAGAGACAGAGTCACAAAACCAGGCAACGGTCAAAACACTCACTTGGAAGACAAGAGACAGAGTCACAAAACCAGGCAACGGTCAAAACACTCACTGGGAAGACAAGAGGCAAAGTCACAAAACCAGGCAACGGTCAAAAGACTCACTAGGAAGACAAGAGGCAGAGTCACAAAACCAGGCAACGGTCAAAACACTCACTAGGAAGACAAGAGGCAGAGTCACAAAACCAGGCAACGGTCAAAAGACTCACTAGGAAGACAAGAGACAGAGTCACAAAACCAGGCAACGGTCAAAAGACTCACTAGGAAGACAAGAGACAGAGTCACAAAACCAGGCAACGGTCAAAACACTCACTGGGAAGACAAGAGGCAGAGTCACAAAACCAGGCAACGGTCAAAACACTCACTGGGAACACAAGAGACAGAGTCACAAAACCAGGCAACGGTCAAAACACTCACTGGGAAGACAAGAGGCAGAGTCACAAAACCAGGCAACGGTCAAAACACTCACTGGGAAGACAAGAGGCAGAGTCACAAAATCAGGCAACGGTCAAAAGACTCACTAGGAACACAAGAGGAAGAGTCACAAAACAAGACAACGGTCAAAAGACTCACTAGGAAGACAAGAGGCAGAGTCACAAAACCAGGCAACGGTCAAAACACTCACTGGGAAGACAAGAGAAAGAGTCACAAAACCAAGCAACGGTCAAAACACTCACTGGGAAGACAAGAGACAGAGTCACAAAACCAGACAACGGTCAAAAGACTCACTAGGAACACAAGAGGCAGAGTCACAAAACCAGGCAACGGTCAAAACACTCACTAGGAAGACAAGAGGCAGAGTCACAAAACCAGGCAACGGTCAAAACACTCACTGGGAACACAAGAGACAGAGTCACAAAACCAGGCAACGGTCAAAACACTCACTGGGAAGACAAGAGACAGAGTCACAAAACCAGGCAACGGTCAAAACACTCACAAAGAATACAAGAGGCACAGTCACAAAACCAGGCAACGGTCAAAATACTCACTGGGAAGACAAGAGACAGAGTCACAAAACCAGGCAACGGTCAAAACACAAACTGGGAAGACAAGAGACAGAGTCACAAAATCAGGCAACGGTCAAAACACAAACTGGGAAGACAAGAGACAAGAGTCACAAAACCAGGCAACGGTCAAAACACAAACTGGGAAGACAAGAGACAAGAGTCACAAAACCAGGCAACAGTCAAAACACTCACTTGGAAGACAAGAGACAGAGTCACAAAACCAGGCAACGGTCAAAACACTCACTTGGAAGACAAGAGACAGAGTCACAAAACCAGGCAACGGTCAAAACACTCACTTGGAAGACAAGAGACAAAGTCACAAAACCAGGCAACGGTCAAAACACTCACTTGGAAAACAAGAGACAGAGTCACAAAACCAGGCAACGGTCAAAACACTCACTGGGAAGACAAGAGACAGAGTCACAAAACCAGGCAACGGTCAAAACACTCACTGGGAAGACAAGAGGCAGAGTCACAAAACCAGGCAACGGTCAAAACACTCACTAGGAAGACAAGAGGCAGAGTCACAAAACCAGGCAACGGTCAAAACACTCACTAGGTAGACAAGAGGCAGAGTCACAAAACCAGGCAACGGACAAAAGACTCACTAGGAAGACAAGAGACAGAGTCACAAAATCAGGCAACGGTCAAAAGACTCACTGGGAAGACAAGAGGCAGAGTCACAAAACCAGGCAACGGTCAAAATACTCACTGGGAAGACAAGAGACAGAGTCACAAAACCAGGCAACGGTCAAAACGCAAACTGGGAAGACAAGAGACAGAGTCACAAAACCAGGTAACGGTCAAAACACTCACTGGGAACACAAGAGACAGAGTCACAAAACCAGGCAACGGTCAAAACACTCACTGGGAAGACAAGAGACAGAGTCACAAAACCACGCAACGGTCAAAACACTCACTGGGAAGACAAGAGACAGAGTAACAAAACCAGGCAACGGTCAAAACACTCACTGGGAAGACAAGAGACAGTCACAAAACCAGGCAACGGTCAAAACACTCACTAGGAAGACAAGAGGCAGAGTCACAAAACCAGGCAACGGTCAAAATACTCACTGGGAAGACAAGGGACAGAGTCACAAAACCAGGCAACGGTCAAAACACAAACTGGGAAGACAAGAGACAGAGTCACAAAACCAGGCAACGGTCAAAACACAAACTGGGAAGACAAGAGACAAGAGTCACAAAACCAGGCAACAGTCAAAACACTCACTTGGAAGACAAGAGACAGAGTCACAAAACCAGGCAACGGTCAAAACACTCACTTGGAAGACAAGAGACAGAGTCACAAAACCAGACAACGGTCAAAACACTCACTGGGAAGACAAGAGACAGTCACAAAACCAAGCAACGGTCAAAACACTCACTAGGAAGACAAGAGGCAGAGTCACAAAACCAGGCAACGGTCAAAACACTCACTGGGAACACAAGAGACAGAGTCACAAAACCAGGCAACGGTCAAAACACTCACTGGGAAGACAAGAGACAGAGTCACAAAACCAGGCAACGATCAAAACACTCACTGGGAAGACAAGAGACAGAGTCACAAAACCAGGCAACGGTCAAAACACTCACTGGGAAGACAAGAGACAGTCACAAAACCACGCAACGGTCAAAACACTCACTAGGAAGACAAGAGGCAGAGTCACAAAACCAGGCAACGGTCAAAAGACTCACTAGGAAGACAAGAGGCACAGTCACAAAACCAGGCAACAGTCAAAAGACTCACTAGGAGATAAGAGGCAGAGTCACAAAATCAGGCAACACTCAAAAGACTCACTAGGAAGACAAGAGGCAGAGTCACAAAACCAGGCAACGGTCAAAAGACTCACTGGACACTCACTGGGAAGACAAGAGACAGAGTCACAAAACCAGGCAACGTTCAAAACACTCACTGGGAAGACAAGAGGCAGAGTCACAAAACCAGGTAACGGTCAAAACACTCTCTGGGAAGAGAAGAGACAGAGTCACAAAACCAGGTAACGGTCAAAACACTCTCTGGGAAGAGAAGAGACAGAGTCACAAAACCAGGCAACGGTCAAAACACAAACTGGGAAGACAAGAGACAAGAGTCACAAAACCAGGCAACGGTCAAAACACTCACTTGGAAGACAAGAGACAGAGTCACAAAACCAGGCAACGGTCAAAACACTCACTGGGAAGACAAGAGACAGTCACAAAACCAGGCAACGGTCAAAACACTCACAAGGAATACAAGAGGCAGATTCACAAAACCAGGCAACGGTCAAAATACTCACTGGGAAGACAAGAGACAGAGTCACAAAACCAGGCAACGGTCAAAACACAAACTGGGAAGACAAGAGACAGAGTCACAAAACCAGGCAACGGTCAAAACACAAACTGGGAAGACAAGAGACAAGAGTCACAAAACCAGGCAACGGTCAAAACACAAACTGGGAAGACAAGAGACAAGAGTCACAAAACCAGGCAACAGTCAAAACACTCACTTGGAAGACAAGAGACAGAGTCACAAAACCAGGCAACGGTCAAAACACTCACTTGGAAGACAAGAGACAGAGTCACAAAACCAGGCAACGGTCAAAAGACTCACTTGGAAGACAAGAGACAGAGTCACAAAACCAGGCAACGGTCAAAACACTCACTTGGAAAACAAGAGACAGAGTCACAAAACCAGGCAACGGTCAAAACACTCACTTGGAAGACAAGAGACAGAGTCACAAAACCAGGCAACGGTCAAAACACTCACTGGGAAGACAAGAGGCAGAGTCACAAAACCAGGCAACGGTCAAAACACTCACTAGGAAGACAAGAGGCAGAGTCACAAAACCAGGCAACGGTCAAAAGACTCACTAGGAAGACAAGAGACAGAGTCACAAAACCAGGCAACGGTCAAAAGACTCACTAGGAAGACAAGAGGCAGATTCACAAAACCAGGCAACGGTCAAAATACTCACTGGGAAGACAAGAGACAGAGTCACAAAACCAGGCAACGGTCAAAACACAAACTGGGAAGACAAGAGACAGAGTCACAAAACCAGGCAACGGTCAAAACACAAACTGGGAAGACAAGAGACAAGAGTCACAAAACCAGGCAACGGTCAAAACACAAACTGGGAAGACAAGAGACAAGAGTCACAAAACCAGGCAACAGTCAAAACACTCACTTGGAAGACAAGAGACAGAGTCACAAAACCAGGCAACGGTCAAAACACTCACTAGGAAGACAAGAGACAGAGTCACAAAACCAGGCAACGGTCAAAACACTCACTTGGAAGACAAGAGACAGAGTCACAAAACCAGGCAACGGTCAAAACACTCACTTGGAAAACAAGAGACAGAGTCACAAAACCAGGCAACGGTCAAAACACTCACTTGGAAGACAAGAGACAGAGTCACAAAACCAGGCAACGGTCAAAACACTCACTGGGAAGACAAGAGGCAGAGTCACAAAACCAGGCAACGGTCAAAAGACTCACTAGGAAGACAAGAGGCAGAGTCACAAAACCAGGCAACGGTCAAAACACTCACTAGGAAGACAAGAGGCAGAGTCACAAAACCAGGCAACGGTCAAAAGACTCACTAGGAAGACAAGAGACAGAGTCACAAAACCAGGCAACGGTCAAAAGACTCACTAGGAAGACAAGAGACAGAGTCACAAAACCAGGCAACGGTCAAAACACTCACTGGGAAGACAAGAGGCAGAGTCACAAAACCAGGCAACGGTCAAAACACTCACTGGGAACACAAGAGACAGAGTCACAAAACCAGGCAACGGTCAAAACACTCACTGGGAAGACAAGAGGCAGAGTCACAAAACCAGGCAACGGTCAAAACACTCACTGGGAAGACAAGAGGCAGAGTCACAAAATCAGGCAACGGTCAAAAGACTCACTAGGAACACAAGAGGAAGAGTCACAAAACAAGACAACGGTCAAAAGACTCACTAGGAAGACAAGAGGCAGAGTCACAAAACCAGGCAACGGTCAAAACACTCACTGGGAAGACAAGAGAAAGAGTCACAAAACCAAGCAACGGTCAAAACACTCACTGGGAAGACAAGAGACAGAGTCACAAAACCAGACAACGGTCAAAAGACTCACTAGGAACACAAGAGGCAGAGTCACAAAACCAGGCAACGGTCAAAACACTCACTAGGAAGACAAGAGGCAGAGTCACAAAACCAGGCAACGGTCAAAACACTCACTGGGAACACAAGAGACAGAGTCACAAAACCAGGCAACGGTCAAAACACTCACTGGGAAGACAAGAGACAGAGTCACAAAACCAGGCAACGGTCAAAACACTCACTTGGAAGACAAGAGACAGAGTCACAAAACCAGGCAACGGTCAAAACACTCACTGGGAAGACAAGAGGCAGAGTCACAAAACCAGGCAACGGTCAAAACACTCACTAGGAAGACAAGAGGCAGAGTCACAAAACCAGGCAACGGTCAAAAGACTCACTAGGAAGACAAGAGACAGAGTCACAAAACCAGGCAACGGTCAAAAGACTTACTAGGAAGACAAGAGGCAGATTCACAAAACCAGGCAACGGTCAAAATACTCACTGGGAAGACAAGAGACAGAGTCACAAAACCAGGCAACGGTCAAAACACAAACTGGGAAGACAAGAGACAGAGTCACAAAACCAGGCAACGGTCAAAACACAAACTGGGAAGACAAGAGACAAGAGTCACAAAACCAGGCAACGGTCAAAACACAAACTGGGAAGACAAGAGACAAGAGTCACAAAACCAGGCAACAGTCAAAACACTCACTTGGAAGACAAGAGACAGAGTCACAAAACCAGGCAACGGTCAAAACACTCACTAGGAAGACAAGAGACAGAGTCACAAAACCAGGCAACGGTCAAAACACTCACTTGGAAGACAAGAGACAGAGTCACAAAACCAGGCAACGGTCAAAACACTCACTTGGAAAACAAGAGACAGAGTCACAAAACCAGGCAACGGTCAAAACACTCACTTGGAAGACAAGAGACAGAGTCACAAAACCAGGCAACGGTCAAAACACTCACTGGGAAGACAAGAGGCAAAGTCACAAAACCAGGCAACGGTCAAAAGACTCACTAGGAAGACAAGAGGCAGAGTCACAAAACCAGGCAACGGTCAAAACACTCACTAGGAAGACAAGAGGCAGAGTCACAAAACCAGGCAACGGTCAAAAGACTCACTAGGAAGACAAGAGACAGAGTCACAAAACCAGGCAACGGTCAAAAGACTCACTAGGAAGACAAGAGACAGAGTCACAAAACCAGGCAACGGTCAAAACACTCACTGGGAAGACAAGAGGCAGAGTCACAAAACCAGGCAACGGTCAAAACACTCACTGGGAACACAAGAGACAGAGTCACAAAACCAGGCAACGGTCAAAACACTCACTGGGAAGACAAGAGGCAGAGTCACAAAACCAGGCAACGGTCAAAACACTCACTGGGAAGACAAGAGGCAGAGTCACAAAATCAGGCAACGGTCAAAAGACTCACTAGGAACACAAGAGGAAGAGTCACAAAACAAGACAACGGTCAAAAGACTCACTAGGAAGACAAGAGGCAGAGTCACAAAACCAGGCAACGGTCAAAACACTCACTGGGAAGACAAGAGAAAGAGTCACAAAACCAAGCAACGGTCAAAACACTCACTGGGAAGACAAGAGACAGAGTCACAAAACCAGACAACGGTCAAAAGACTCACTAGGAACACAAGAGGCAGAGTCACAAAACCAGGCAACGGTCAAAACACTCACTAGGAAGACAAGAGGCAGAGTCACAAAACCAGGCAACGATCAAAACACTCACTGGGAACACAAGAGACAGAGTCACAAAACCAGGCAACGGTCAAAACACTCACTGGGAAGACAAGAGACAGAGTCACAAAACCAGGCAACGGTCAAAACACTCACAAAGAATACAAGAGGCACAGTCACAAAACCAGGCAACGGTCAAAATACTCACTGGGAAGACAAGAGACAGAGTCACAAAACCAGGCAACGGTCAAAACACAAACTGGGAAGACAAGAGACAGAGTCACAAAATCAGGCAACGGTCAAAACACAAACTGGGAAGACAAGAGACAAGAGTCACAAAACCAGGCAACGGTCAAAACACAAACTGGGAAGACAAGAGACAAGAGTCACAAAACCAGGCAACAGTCAAAACACTCACTTGGAAGACAAGAGACAGAGTCACAAAACCAGGCAACGGTCAAAACACTCACTGGGAAGACAAGAGGCAAAGTCACAAAACCAGGCAACGGTCAAAAGACTCACTAGGAAGACAAGAGGTAGAGTCACAAAACCAGGCAACGGTCAAAACACTCACTAGGAAGACAAGAGGCAGAGTCACAAAACCAGGCAACGGTCAAAAGACTCACTAGGAAGACAAGAGACAGAGTCACAAAACCAGGCAACGGTCAAAAGACTCACTAGGAAGACAAGAGACAGAGTCACAAAACCAGGCAACGGTCAAAACACTCACTGGGAAGACAAGAGGCAGAGTCACAAAACCAGGCAACGGTCAAAACACTCACTGGGAACACAAGAGACAGAGTCACAAAACCAGGCAACGGTCAAAACACTCACTGGGAAGACAAGAGGCAGAGTCACAAAACCAGGCAACGGTCAAAACACTCACTGGGAAGACAAGAGGCAGAGTCACAAAATCAGGCAACGGTCAAAAGACTCACTAGGAACACAAGAGGAAGAGTCACAAAACAAGACAACGGTCAAAAGACTCACTAGGAAGACAAGAGGCAGAGTCACAAAACCAGGCAACGGTCAAAACACTCACTGGGAAGACAAGAGAAAGAGTCACAAAACCAAGCAACGGTCAAAACACTCACTGGGAAGACAAGAGACAGAGTCACAAAACCAGACAACGGTCAAAAGACTCACTAGGAACACAAGAGGCAGAGTCACAAAACCAGGCAACGGTCAAAACACTCACTAGGAAGACAAGAGGCAGAGTCACAAAACCAGGCAACGGTCAAAACACTCACTGGGAACACAAGAGACAGAGTCACAAAACCAGGCAACGGTCAAAACACTCACTGGGAAGACAAGAGACAGAGTCACAAAACCAGGCAACGGTCAAAACACTCACAAAGAATACAAGAGGCACAGTCACAAAACCAGGCAACGGTCAAAATACTCACTGGGAAGACAAGAGACAGAGTCACAAAACCAGGCAACGGTCAAAACACAAACTGGGAAGACAAGAGACAGAGTCACAAAATCAGGCAACGGTCAAAACACAAACTGGGAAGACAAGAGACAAGAGTCACAAAACCAGGCAACGGTCAAAACACAAACTGGGAAGACAAGAGACAAGAGTCACAAAACCAGGCAACAGTCAAAACACTCACTTGGAAGACAAGAGACAGAGTCACAAAACCAGGCAACGGTCAAAACACTCACTTGGAAGACAAGAGACAGAGTCACAAAACCAGGCAACGGTCAAAACACTCACTTGGAAGACAAGAGACAAAGTCACAAAACCAGGCAACGGTCAAAACACTCACTTGGAAAACAAGAGACAGAGTCACAAAACCAGGCAACGGTCAAAACACTCACTGGGAAGACAAGAGACAGAGTCACAAAACCAGGCAACGGTCAAAACACTCACTGGGAAGACAAGAGGCAGAGTCACAAAACCAGGCAACGGTCAAAACACTCACTAGGAAGACAAGAGGCAGAGTCACAAAACCAGGCAACGGTCAAAACACTCACTAGGTAGACAAGAGGCAGAGTCACAAAACCAGGCAACGGTCAAAAGACTCACTAGGAAGACAAGAGACAGAGTCACAAAATCAGGCAACGGTCAAAAGACTCACTGGGAAGACAAGAGGCAGAGTCACAAAACCCGGCAACGGTCAAAATACTCACTGGGAAGACAAGAGACAGAGTCACAAAACCAGGCAACGGTCAAAACGCAAACTGGGAAGACAAGAGACAGAGTCACAAAACCAGGTAACGGTCAAAACACTCACTGGGAAGACAAGAGACAGAGTCACAAAACCAGGCAACGGTCAAAACACTCACTGGGAAGACAAGAGACAGAGTCACAAAACCACGCAACGGTCAAAACACTCACTGGGAAGACAAGAGACAGAGTAACAAAACCAGGCAACGGTCAAAACACTCACTGGGAAGACAAGAGACAGTCACAAAACCAGGCAACGGTCAAAACACTCACTAGGAAGACAAGAGGCAGAGTCACAAAACCAGGCAACGGTCAAAATACTCACTGGGAAGACAAGGGACAGAGTCACAAAACCAGGCAACGGTCAAAACACAAACTGGGAAGACAAGAGACAGAGTCACAAAACCAGGCAACGGTCAAAACACAAACTGGGAAGACAAGAGACAAGAGTCACAAAACCAGGCAACAGTCAAAACACTCACTTGGAAGACAAGAGACAGAGTCACAAAACCAGGCAACGGTCAAAACACTCACTTGGAAGACAAGAGACAGAGTCACAAAACCAGACAACGGTCAAAACACTCACTGGGAAGACAAGAGACAGTCACAAAACCAAGCAACGGTCAAAACACTCACTAGGAAGACAAGAGGCAGAGTCACAAAACCAGGCAACGGTCAAAACACTCACTGGGAACACAAGAGACAGAGTCACAAAACCAGGCAACGGTCAAAACACTCACTGGGAAGACAAGAGACAGAGTCACAAAACCACGCAACGGTCAAAACACTCACTGGGAAGACAAGAGACAGAGTCACAAAACCAGGCAACGGTCAAAACACTCACTGGGAAGACAAGAGACAGTCAAAAAACCAGGCAACGGTCAAAACACTCACTAGGAAGACAAGAGGCAGAGTCACAAAACCAGGCAACGGTCAAAACACTCACTAGGAAGACAAGAGGCACAGTCACAAAACCAGGCAACAGTCAAAAGACTCACTAGGAGATAAGAGGCAGAGTCACAAAATCAGGCAACACTCAAAAGACTCACTAGGAAGACAAGAGGCAGAGTCACAAAACCAGGCAACGGTCAAAAGACTCACTGGACACTCACTGGGAAGACAAGAGACAGAGTCACAAAACCAGGCAACGTTCAAAACACTCACTGGGAAGACAAGAGGCAGAGTCACAAAACCAGGTAACGGTCAAAACACTCTCTGGGAAGAGAAGAGACAGAGTCACAAAACCAGGTAACGGTCAAAACACTCTCTGGGAAGAGAAGAGACAGAGTCACAAAACCAGGCAACGGTCAAAACACAAACTGGGAAGACAAGAGACAAGAGTCACAAAACCAGGCAACGGTCAAAACACTCACTTGGAAGACAAGAGACAGAGTCACAAAACCAGGCAACGGTCAAAACACTCACTGGGAAGACAAGAGACAGTCACAAAACCAGGCAACGGTCAAAACACTCACAAGGAATACAAGAGGCAGATTCACAAAACCAGGCAACGGTCAAAATACTCACTGGGAAGACAAGAGACAGAGTCACAAAACCAGGCAACGGTCAAAACACAAACTGGGAAGACAAGAGACAGAGGCACAAAACCAGGCAACGGTCAAAACACAAACTGGGAAGACAAGAGACAAGAGTCACAAAACCAGGCAACGGTCAAAACACAAACTGGGAAGACAAGAGACAAGAGTCACAAAACCAGGCAACAGTCAAAACACTCACTTGGAAGACAAGAGACAGAGTCACAAAACCAGGCAACGGTCAAAACACTCACTTGGAAGACAAGAGACAGAGTCACAAAACCAGGCAACGGTCAAAAGACTCACTTGGAAGACAAGAGACAGAGTCACAAAACCAGGCAACGGTCAAAACACTCACTTGGAAAACAAGAGACAGAGTCACAAAACCAGGCAACGGTCAAAACACTCACTTGGAAGACAAGAGACAGAGTCACAAAACCAGGCAACGGTCAAAACACTCACTGGGAAGACAAGAGGCAGAGTCACAAAACCAGGCAACGGTCAAAACACTCACTAGGAAGACAAGAGGCAGAGTCACAAAACCAGGCAACGGTCAAAAGACTCACTAGGAAGACAAGAGACAGAGTCACAAAACCAGGCAACGGTCAAAAGACTCACTAGGAAGACAAGAGGCAGATTCACAAAACCAGGCAACGGTCAAAATACTCACTGGGAAGACAAGAGACAGAGTCACAAAACCAGGCAACGGTCAAAACACAAACTGGGAAGACAAGAGACAGAGTCACAAAACCAGGCAACGGTCAAAACACAAACTGGGAAGACAAGAGACAAGAGTCACAAAACCAGGCAACGGTCAAAACACTCACTAGGAAGACAAGAGGCAGAGTCACAAAACCAGGCAACGGTCAAAAGACTCACTAGGAAGACAAGAGACAGAGTCACAAAACCAGGCAACGGTCAAAAGACTCACTAGGAAGACAAGAGACAGAGTCACAAAACCAGGCAACGGTCAAAACACTCACTGGGAAGACAAGAGGCAGAGTCACAAAACCAGGCAACGGTCAAAACACTCACTGGGAACACAAGAGACAGAGTCACAAAACCAGGCAACGGTCAAAACACTCACTGGGAAGACAAGAGGCAGAGTCACAAAACCAGGCAACGGTCAAAACACTCACTGGGAAGACAAGAGGCAGAGTCACAAAATCAGGCAACGGTCAAAAGACTCACTAGGAACACAAGAGGAAGAGTCACAAAACAAGACAACGGTCAAAAGACTCACTAGGAAGACAAGAGGCAGAGTCACAAAACCAGGCAACGGTCAAAACACTCACTGGGAAGACAAGAGAAAGAGTCACAAAACCAAGCAACGGTCAAAACACTCACTGGGAAGACAAGAGACAGAGTCACAAAACCAGACAACGGTCAAAAGACTCACTAGGAACACAAGAGGCAGAGTCACAAAACCAGGCAACGGTCAAAACACTCACTAGGAAGACAAGAGGCAGAGTCACAAAACCAGGCAACGGTCAAAACACTCACTGGGAACACAAGAGACAGAGTCACAAAACCAGGCAACGGTCAAAACACTCACTGGGAAGACAAGAGACAGAGTCACAAAACCAGGCAACGGTCAAAACACTCACAAAGAATACAAGAGGCACAGTCACAAAACCAGGCAACGGTCAAAATACTCACTGGGAAGACAAGAGACAGAGTCACAAAACCAGGCAACGGTCAAAACACAAACTGGGAAGACAAGAGACAGAGTCACAAAATCAGGCAACGGTCAAAACACAAACTGGGAAGACAAGAGACAAGAGTCACAAAACCAGGCAACGGTCAAAACACAAACTGGGAAGACAAGAGACAAGAGTCACAAAACCAGGCAACAGTCAAAACACTCACTTGGAAGACAAGAGACAGAGTCACAAAACCAGGCAACGGTCAAAACACTCACTTGGAAGACAAGAGACAGAGTCACAAAACCAGGCAACGGTCAAAACACTCACTTGGAAGACAAGAGACAAAGTCACAAAACCAGGCAACGGTCAAAACACTCACTTGGAAAACAAGAGACAGAGTCACAAAACCAGGCAACGGTCAAAACACTCACTGGGAAGACAAGAGACAGAGTCACAAAACCAGGCAACGGTCAAAACACTCACTGGGAAGACAAGAGGCAGAGTCACAAAACCAGGCAACGGTCAAAACACTCACTAGGAAGACAAGAGGCAGAGTCACAAAACCAGGCAACGGTCAAAACACTCACTAGGTAGACAAGAGGCAGAGTCACAAAACCAGGCAACGGTCAAAAGACTCACTAGGAAGACAAGAGACAGAGTCACAAAATCAGGCAACGGTCAAAAGACTCACTGGGAAGACAAGAGGCAGAGTCACAAAACCCGGCAACGGTCAAAATACTCACTGGGAAGACAAGAGACAGAGTCACAAAACCAGGCAACGGTCAAAACGCAAACTGGGAAGACAAGAGACAGAGTCACAAAACCAGGTAACGGTCAAAACACTCACTGGGAAGACAAGAGACAGAGTCACAAAACCAGGCAACGGTCAAAACACTCACTGGGAAGACAAGAGACAGAGTCACAAAACCACGCAACGGTCAAAACACTCACTGGGAAGACAAGAGACAGAGTAACAAAACCAGGCAACGGTCAAAACACTCACTGGGAAGACAAGAGACAGTCACAAAACCAGGCAACGGTCAAAACACTCACTAGGAAGACAAGAGGCAGAGTCACAAAACCAGGCAACGGTCAAAATACTCACTGGGAAGACAAGGGACAGAGTCACAAAACCAGGCAACGGTCAAAACACAAACTGGGAAGACAAGAGACAGAGTCACAAAACCAGGCAACGGTCAAAACACAAACTGGGAAGACAAGAGACAAGAGTCACAAAACCAGGCAACAGTCAAAACACTCACTTGGAAGACAAGAGACAGAGTCACAAAACCAGGCAACGGTCAAAACACTCACTTGGAAGACAAGAGACAGAGTCACAAAACCAGACAACGGTCAAAACACTCACTGGGAAGACAAGAGACAGTCACAAAACCAAGCAACGGTCAAAACACTCACTAGGAAGACAAGAGGCAGAGTCACAAAACCAGGCAACGGTCAAAACACTCACTGGGAACACAAGAGACAGAGTCACAAAACCAGGCAACGGTCAAAACACTCACTGGGAAGACAAGAGACAGAGTCACAAAACCACGCAACGGTCAAAACACTCACTGGGAAGACAAGAGACAGAGTCACAAAACCAGGCAACGGTCAAAACACTCACTGGGAAGACAAGAGACAGTCAAAAAACCAGGCAACGGTCAAAACACTCACTAGGAAGACAAGAGGCAGAGTCACAAAACCAGGCAACGGTCAAAACACTCACTAGGAAGACAAGAGGCACAGTCACAAAACCAGGCAACAGTCAAAAGACTCACTAGGAGATAAGAGGCAGAGTCACAAAATCAGGCAACACTCAAAAGACTCACTAGGAAGACAAGAGGCAGAGTCACAAAACCAGGCAACGGTCAAAAGACTCACTGGACACTCACTGGGAAGACAAGAGACAGAGTCACAAAACCAGGCAACGTTCAAAACACTCACTGGGAAGACAAGAGGCAGAGTCACAAAACCAGGTAACGGTCAAAACACTCTCTGGGAAGAGAAGAGACAGAGTCACAAAACCAGGTAACGGTCAAAACACTCTCTGGGAAGAGAAGAGACAGAGTCACAAAACCAGGCAACGGTCAAAACACAAACTGGGAAGACAAGAGACAAGAGTCACAAAACCAGGCAACGGTCAAAACACTCACTTGGAAGACAAGAGACAGAGTCACAAAACCAGGCAACGGTCAAAACACTCACTGGGAAGACAAGAGACAGTCACAAAACCAGGCAACGGTCAAAACACTCACAAGGAATACAAGAGGCAGATTCACAAAACCAGGCAACGGTCAAAATACTCACTGGGAAGACAAGAGACAGAGTCACAAAACCAGGCAACGGTCAAAACACAAACTGGGAAGACAAGAGACAGAGGCACAAAACCAGGCAACGGTCAAAACACAAACTGGGAAGACAAGAGACAAGAGTCACAAAACCAGGCAACGGTCAAAACACAAACTGGGAAGACAAGAGACAAGAGTCACAAAACCAGGCAACAGTCAAAACACTCACTTGGAAGACAAGAGACAGAGTCACAAAACCAGGCAACGGTCAAAACACTCACTTGGAAGACAAGAGACAGAGTCACAAAACCAGGCAACGGTCAAAAGACTCACTTGGAAGACAAGAGACAGAGTCACAAAACCAGGCAACGGTCAAAACACTCACTTGGAAAACAAGAGACAGAGTCACAAAACCAGGCAACGGTCAAAACACTCACTTGGAAGACAAGAGACAGAGTCACAAAACCAGGCAACGGTCAAAACACTCACTGGGAAGACAAGAGGCAGAGTCACAAAACCAGGCAACGGTCAAAACACTCACTAGGAAGACAAGAGGCAGAGTCACAAAACCAGGCAACGGTCAAAAGACTCACTAGGAAGACAAGAGACAGAGTCACAAAACCAGGCAACGGTCAAAAGACTCACTAGGAAGACAAGAGGCAGATTCACAAAACCAGGCAACGGTCAAAATACTCACTGGGAAGACAAGAGACAGAGTCACAAAACCAGGCAACGGTCAAAACACAAACTGGGAAGACAAGAGACAAGAGTCACAAAACCAGGCAACGGTCAAAACACAAACTGGGAAGACAAGAGACAAGAGTCACAAAACCAGGCAACAGTCAAAACACTCACTTGGAAGACAAGAGACAGAGTCACAAAACCAGGCAACGGTCAAAACACTCACTAGGAAGACAAGAGACAGAGTCACAAAACCAGGCAACGGTCAAAACACTCACTTGGAAGACAAGAGACAGAGTCACAAAACCAGGCAACGGTCAAAACACTCACTTGGAAAACAAGAGACAGAGTCACAAAACCAGGCAACGGTCAAAACACTCACTTGGAAGACAAGAGACAGAGTCACAAAACCAGGCAACGGTCAAAACACTCACTGGGAAGACAAGAGACAGTCACAAAACCAGGCAACGGTCAAAACACTCACAAGGAATACAAGAGGCAGATTCACAAAACCAGGCAACGGTCAAAATACTCACTGGGAAGACAAGAGGCAGAGTCACAAAACCAGGCAACGGTCAAAACACAAACTGGGAAGACAAGAGACAGAGGCACAAAACCAGGCAACGGTCAAAACACAAACTGGGAAGACAAGAGACAAGAGTCACAAAACCAGGCAACGGTCAAAACACAAACTGGGAAGACAAGAGACAAGAGTCACAAAACCAGGCAACAGTCAAAACACTCACTTGGAAGACAAGAGACAGAGTCACAAAACCAGGCAACGGTCAAAACACTCACTTGGAAGACAAGAGACAGAGTCACAAAACCAGGCAACGGTCAAAAGACTCACTTGGAAGACAAGAGACAGAGTCACAAAACCAGGCAACGGTCAAAACACTCACTTGGAAAACAAGAGACAGAGTCACAAAACCAGGCAACGGTCAAAACACTCACTTGGAAGACAAGAGACAGAGTCACAAAACCAGGCAACGGTCAAAACACTCACTGGGAAGACAAGAGGCAGAGTCACAAAACCAGGCAACGGTCAAAACACTCACTAGGAAGACAAGAGGCAGAGTCACAAAACCAGGCAACGGTCAAAAGACTCACTAGGAAGACAAGAGACAGAGTCACAAAACCAGGCAACGGTCAAAAGACTCACTAGGAAGACAAGAGGCAGATTCACAAAACCAGGCAACGGTCAAAATACTCACTGGGAAGACAAGAGACAGAGTCACAAAACCAGGCAACGGTCAAAACACAAACTGGGAAGACAAGAGACAGAGTCACAAAACCAGGCAACGGTCAAAACACAAACTGGGAAGACAAGAGACAAGAGTCACAAAACCAGGCAACGGTCAAAACACAAACTGGGAAGACAAGAGACAAGAGTCACAAAACCAGGCAACAGTCAAAACACTCACTTGGAAGACAAGAGACAGAGTCACAAAACCAGGCAACGGTCAAAACACTCACTAGGAAGACAAGAGACAGAGTCACAAAACCAGGCAACGGTCAAAACACTCACTTGGAAGACAAGAGACAGAGTCACAAAACCAGGCAACGGTCAAAACACTCACTTGGAAAACAAGAGACAGAGTCACAAAACCAGGCAACGGTCAAAACACTCACTTGGAAGACAAGAGACAGAGTCACAAAACCAGGCAACGGTCAAAACACTCACTGGGAAGACAAGAGGCAGAGTCACAAAACCAGGCAACGGTCAAAAGACTCACTAGGAAGACAAGAGGCAGAGTCACAAAACCAGGCAACGGTCAAAACACTCACTAGGAAGACAAGAGGCAGAGTCACAAAACCAGGCAACGGTCAAAAGACTCACTAGGAAGACAAGAGACAGAGTCACAAAACCAGGCAACGGTCAAAAGACTCACTAGGAAGACAAGAGACAGAGTCACAAAACCAGGCAACGGTCAAAACACTCACTGGGAAGACAAGAGGCAGAGTCACAAAACCAGGCAACGGTCAAAACACTCACTGGGAACACAAGAGACAGAGTCACAAAACCAGGCAACGGTCAAAACACTCACTGGGAAGACAAGAGGCAGAGTCACAAAACCAGGCAACGGTCAAAACACTCACTGGGAAGACAAGAGGCAGAGTCACAAAATCAGGCAACGGTCAAAAGACTCACTAGGAACACAAGAGGAAGAGTCACAAAACAAGACAACGGTCAAAAGACTCACTAGGAAGACAAGAGGCAGAGTCACAAAACCAGGCAACGGTCAAAACACTCACTGGGAAGACAAGAGAAAGAGTCACAAAACCAAGCAACGGTCAAAACACTCACTGGGAAGACAAGAGACAGAGTCACAAAACCAGACAACGGTCAAAAGACTCACTAGGAACACAAGAGGCAGAGTCACAAAACCAGGCAACGGTCAAAACACTCACTAGGAAGACAAGAGGCAGAGTCACAAAACCAGGCAACGGTCAAAACACTCACTGGGAACACAAGAGACAGAGTCACAAAACCAGGCAACGGTCAAAACACTCACTGGGAAGACAAGAGACAGAGTCACAAAACCAGGCAACGGTCAAAACACTCACTTGGAAGACAAGAGACAGAGTCACAAAACCAGGCAACGGTCAAAACACTCACTGGGAAGACAAGAGGCAGAGTCACAAAACCAGGCAACGGTCAAAACACTCACTAGGAAGACAAGAGGCAGAGTCACAAAACCAGGCAACTGTCAAAAGACTCACTAGGAAGACAAGAGACAGAGTCACAAAACCAGGCAACGGTCAAAAGACTTACTAGGAAGACAAGAGGCAGATTCACAAAACCAGGCAACGGTCAAAATACTCACTGGGAAGACAAGAGACAGAGTCACAAAACCAGGCAACGGTCAAAACACAAACTGGGAAGACAAGAGACAGAGTCACAAAACCAGGCAACGGTCAAAACACAAACTGGGAAGACAAGAGACAAGAGTCACAAAACCAGGCAACGGTCAAAACACAAACTGGGAAGACAAGAGACAAGAGTCACAAAACCAGGCAACAGTCAAAACACTCACTTGGAAGACAAGAGACAGAGTCACAAAACCAGGCAATGGTCAAAACACTCACTAGGAAGACAAGAGACAGAGTCACAAAACCAGGCAACGGTCAAAACACTCACTTGGAAGACAAGAGACAGAGTCACAAAACCAGGCAACGGTCAAAACACTCACTTGGAAAACAAGAGACAGAGTCACAAAACCAGGCAACGGTCAAAACACTCACTTGGAAGACAAGAGACAGAGTCACAAAACCAGGCAACGGTCAAAACACTCACTGGGAAGACAAGAGGCAAAGTCACAAAACCAGGCAACGGTCAAAAGACTCACTAGGAAGACAAGAGGCAGAGTCACAAAACCAGGCAACGGTCAAAACACTCACTAGGAAGACAAGAGGCAGAGTCACAAAACCAGGCAACGGTCAAAAGACTCACTAGGAAGACAAGAGACAGAGTCACAAAACCAGGCAACGGTCAAAAGACTCACTAGGAAGACAAGAGACAGAGTCACAAAACCAGGCAACGGTCAAAACACTCACTGGGAAGACAAGAGGCAGAGTCACAAAACCAGGCAACGGTCAAAACACTCACTGGGAACACAAGAGACAGAGTCACAAAACCAGGCAACGGTCAAAACACTCACTGGGAAGACAAGAGGCAGAGTCACAAAACCAGGCAACGGTCAAAACACTCACTGGGAAGACAAGAGGCAGAGTCACAAAATCAGGCAACGGTCAAAAGACTCACTAGGAACACAAGAGGAAGAGTCACAAAACAAGACAACGGTCAAAAGACTCACTAGGAAGACAAGAGGCAGAGTCACAAAACCAGGCAACGGTCAAAACACTCACTGGGAAGACAAGAGAAAGAGTCACAAAACCAAGCAACGGTCAAAACACTCACTGGGAAGACAAGAGACAGAGTCACAAAACCAGACAACGGTCAAAAGACTCACTAGGAACACAAGAGGCAGAGTCACAAAACCAGGCAACGGTCAAAACACTCACTAGGAAGACAAGAGGCAGAGTCACAAAACCAGGCAACGGTCAAAACACTCACTGGGAACACAAGAGACAGAGTCACAAAACCAGGCAACGGTCAAAACACTCACTGGGAAGACAAGAGACAGAGTCACAAAACCAGGCAACGGTCAAAACACTCACAAAGAATACAAGAGGCACAGTCACAAAACCAGGCAACGGTCAAAATACTCACTGGGAAGACAAGAGACAGAGTCACAAAACCAGGCAACGGTCAAAACACAAACTGGGAAGACAAGAGACAGAGTCACAAAATCAGGCAACGGTCAAAACACAAACTGGGAAGACAAGAGACAAGAGTCACAAAACCAGGCAACGGTCAAAACACAAACTGGGAAGACAAGAGACAAGAGTCACAAAACCAGGCAACGGTCAAAACACTCACTTGGAAGACAAGAGACAGAGTCACAAAACCAGGCAACGGTCAAAACACTCACTTGGAAGACAAGAGACAAAGTCACAAAACCAGGCAACGGTCAAAACACTCACTTGGAAAACAAGAGACAGAGTCACAAAACCAGGCAACGGTCAAAACACTCACTGGGAAGACAAGAGACAGAGTCACAAAACCAGGCAACGGTCAAAACACTCACTTGGAAGACAAGAGACAAAGTCACAAAACCAGGCAACGGTCAAAACACTCACTTGGAAAACAAGAGACAGAGTCACAAAACCAGGCAACGGTCAAAACACTCACTGGGAAGACAAGAGACAGAGTCACAAAACCAGGCAACGGTCAAAACACTCACTGGGAAGACAAGAGGCAGAGTCACAAAACCAGGCAACGGTCAAAACACTCACTAGGAAGACAAGAGGCAGAGTCACAAAACCAGGCAACGGTCAAAACACTCACTAGGTAGACAAGAGGCAGAGTCACAAAACCAGGCAACGGTCAAAAGACTCACTAGGAAGACAAGAGACAGAGTCACAAAATCAGGCAACGGTCAAAAGACTCACTGGGAAGACAAGAGGCAGAGTCACAAAACCCGGCAACGGTCAAAATACTCACTGGGAAGACAAGAGACAGAGTCACAAAACCAGGCAACGGTCAAAACGCAAACTGGGAAGACAAGAGACAGAGTCACAAAACCAGGTAACGGTCAAAACACTCACTGGGAAGACAAGAGACAGAGTCACAAAACCAGGCAACGGTCAAAACACTCACTGGGAAGACAAGAGACAGAGTCACAAAACCACGCAACGGTCAAAACACTCACTGGGAAGACAAGAGACAGAGTAACAAAACCAGGCAACGGTCAAAACACTCACTGGGAAGACAAGAGACAGTCACAAAACCAGGCAACGGTCAAAACACTCACTAGGAAGACAAGAGGCAGAGTCACAAAACCAGGCAACGGTCAAAATACTCACTGGGAAGACAAGGGACAGAGTCACAAAACCAGGCAACGGTCAAAACACAAACTGGGAAGACAAGAGACAGAGTCACAAAACCAGGCAACGGTCAAAACACAAACTGGGAAGACAAGAGACAAGAGTCACAAAACCAGGCAACAGTCAAAACACTCACTTGGAAGACAAGAGACAGAGTCACAAAACCAGGCAACGGTCAAAACACTCACTTGGAAGACAAGAGACAGAGTCACAAAACCAGACAACGGTCAAAACACTCACTGGGAAGACAAGAGACAGTCACAAAACCAAGCAACGGTCAAAACACTCACTAGGAAGACAAGAGGCAGAGTCACAAAACCAGGCAACGGTCAAAACACTCACTGGGAACACAAGAGACAGAGTCACAAAACCAGGCAACGGTCAAAACACTCACTGGGAAGACAAGAGACAGAGTCACAAAACCAGGCAACGATCAAAACACTCACTGGGAAGACAAGAGACAGAGTCACAAAACCAGGCAACGGTCAAAACACTCACTGGGAAGACAAGAGACAGTCAAAAAACCAGGCAACGGTCAAAACACTCACTAGGAAGACAAGAGGCAGAGTCACAAAACCAGGCAACGGTCAAAAGACTCACTAGGAAGACAAGAGGCACAGTCACAAAACCAGGCAACAGTCAAAAGACTCACTAGGAGATAAGAGGCAGAGTCACAAAATCAGGCAACACTCAAAAGACTCACTAGGAAGACAAGAGGCAGAGTCACAAAACCAGGCAACGGTCAAAAGACTCACTGGACACTCACTGGGAAGACAAGAGACAGAGTCACAAAACCAGGCAACGTTCAAAACACTCACTGGGAAGACAAGAGGCAGAGTCACAAAACCAGGTAACGGTCAAAACACTCTCTGGGAAGAGAAGAGACAGAGTCACAAAACCAGGTAACGGTCAAAACACTCTCTGGGAAGAGAAGAGACAGAGTCACAAAACCAGGCAACGGTCAAAACACAAACTGGGAAGACAAGAGACAAGAGTCACAAAACCAGGCAACGGTCAAAACACTCACTTGGAAGACAAGAGACAGAGTCACAAAACCAGGCAACGGTCAAAACACTCACTTGGAAGACAACAGACAGAGTCACAAAACCAGGCAATGGTCAAAACACTCACTGGCAAGACAAGAGACAGTCACAAAACCAAGCAACGGTCAAAACACTCACTGGGAAGACAAGAGACAGAGTCACAAAACAAGACAACGGTCAAAAGACTCACTAGGAAGACAAGAGGCAGAGTCACAAAACCAGGCAACGGTCAAAAGGCTCACTAGGATGACAAGAGGCAGAGTCACAAAACCAGGCAACGGTCAAAAGACTCACTAGGAGACAAGAGGCAGAGCCACAAAATCAGGCAACGGTCAAAAGACTCACTACGAAGACAAGAGGCAGAGTCACAAAACCAGCCAACGGTCAAAACACTCACTGGGAAGAGAAGAGGCAGAGTCACAAAACCAGGCAACGGTCAAAACACTCACTGGGAAGACAAGAGGCAGAGTCACAAAACCAGGCAACGGTCAAAACACTCACTAGGAAGACAAGAGGCAGAGTCACAAAACCAGGCAACGGTCAAAACACTCACTGGGAAGACAAGAGGAAGAGTCACAAAACCAGGCAACGGTCAAAACACTCACTGGTAACACAAGAGACAGAGTCACAAAACCAGGCAACGGTCAAAACACTCACTGGGAAGACAAGAGACAGAGTCACAAAACCAGGCAACGGTCAAAACACAAACTGGGAAGACAAGAGACAGAGTCACAAAACCAGGCAACGGTCAAAACACAAACTGGGAAGACAAGAGACAAGAGTCACAAAACCAGGCAACGGTCAAAACACTCACTTGGAAGACAAGAGACAGAGTCACAAAACCAGGCAATGGTCAAAACACTCACTTGGAAGACAAGAGACAGAGTCACAAAACCAGGCAACGGTCAAAACACTCACTGGGAGGACAAGAGACAGAGTCACAAAACCAAGCAACGGTCAAAACACTCACTGGGAAGACAAGAGACAGATTCACAAAACCAGACAACGGTCAACAGACTCACTAGGAAGACAAGAGGCAGATTCACAAAACCAGGCAACGGTCAAAAGACTCACTGGGAAGACAAGAGGCAGAGTCACAAAACCAGGCAACGGTCAAAACACTCACTGGGAACACAGAGACAGAGTCACAAAACCAGGCAACGGTCAAAACACTCACTTGGAAGACAAGAGGCAGAGTCACAAAACCAAGCAATGGTCAAAACACTCACTTGGAAGACAAGAGACAGAGTCACAAAACCAGACAACGGTCAAAAGACTCACTGGGAAGACAAGAGGCAGAGTCACAAAACCAGGCAACGGTCAAAACCCTCACTAGGAAGACAAGAGGCAGAGTCACAAAACCAGGCAACAGTCAAAACACTCACTGGGAAGACAAGAGACAGAGTCACAAAACCAGGCAACGGTCAAAACACTCACTGGGAAGACAAGAGACAGAGTCACAAAACCAAGCAATGGTCAAAACACTCACTTGGAAGACAAGAGACAGAGTCACAAAACCAGGCAACGGTCAAAACACTCACTGGGAAGACAAGAGACAGAGTCACAAAACCAGGCAACGGTCAAAACACTCACTGGGAAGAAAAGAGGCAGAGTCACAAAACCAGGCAACGGTCAAAACACTCACTGGGAAGACAAGAGGCAGAGTCACAAAACCAGGCAACGGTCAAAACACTCACTGGGAAGACAAGAGACAGAGTCACAAAACCAGGCAACGGTCAAAACACTCACTGGGAACACAAGAGACAGAGTCACAAAACCAGGCAACGGTCAAAACACTCACTGGGAAGACAAGAGACAGAGTCAAAAAACCAGGCAACGGTCAAAAGACTCACTAGGAAGACAAGAGGCAGAGTCACACAACCAGGCAACGGTCAAAACACTCACTGGGAAGACAAGAGACAGAGTCACAAAACCAGACAACGGTCAAAAGACTCACTAGGAAGACAAGAGACAGAGTCACAAAATCAGGCAACGGTCAAAAGACTCACTGGGAAGACAAGAGGCAGAGTCACAAAACCAGGCAACGGTCAAAACGCAAACTGGGAAGACAAGAGACAGAGTCACAAAACCAGGCAACGGTCAAAAGACTCACTAGGAAGACAAGAGACAGAGTCACAAAACCAGGTAACGGTCAAAACACACTCTAGGAAGACAAGAGGCAGAGTCACAAAACCAGGCAACGGTCAAAACACTCACTGGGAAGACAAGAGGCAGAGTCAGAAAACCAGGTAACGGTCAAAACACTCACTGGGAAGACAAGAGACAGAGTCACAAAACCAGGCAACGGTCAAAACACTCACTGGGAAGACAAGAGACAGAGTCTCAAAACCAGGCAACGGTCAATACACTCACTGGGAAGACAAGAGACAGAGTAACAAAACCAGGCAACGGTCAAAACACTCACTGGGAAGACAAGAGACAGTCACAAAACCAGGCAACGGTCAAAACACTCACTAGGAAGACAAGAGGCAGAGTCACAAAACCAGGCAACGGTCAAAATACTCACTGGGAAGACAATGGACAGAGTCACAAAACCAGGCAACGGTCAAAACACAAACTGGGAAGACAAGAGACAGAGTCACAAAACCAGGCAACGGTCAAAACACAAACTGGGAAGACAAGAGACAAGAGTCACAAAACCAGGCAACAGTCAAAACACTCACTTGGAAGACAAGAGACAGAGTCACAAAACCAGGCAACGGTCAAAACACTCACTTGGAAGACAAGAGACAGAGTCACAAAACCAGACAACGGTCAAAACACTCACTGGGAAGACAAGAGGCAGAGTCACAAAACCAGGCAACGGTCAAAACACTCACTGGGAACACAAGAGACAGAGTCACAAAACCAGGCAACGGTCAAAACACTCACTGGGAAGACAAGAGACAGAGTCACAAAACCAGGCAACGATCAAAACACTCACTGGGAAGACAAGAGACAGAGTCACAAAACCAGGCAACGGTCAAAACACTCACTGGGAAGACAAGAGACAGTCAAAAAACCAGGCAACGGTCAAAACACTCACTAGGAAGACAAGAGGCAGAGTCACAAAACCAGGCAAAGGTCAAAATACTCACTGGGAAGACAAGAGACAGTCAAAAAACCAGGCAACGGTCAAAACACTCACTAGGAAGACAAGAGACAGAGTCACAAAACCAGGCAACGGTCAAAAGACTCACTAGGAAGACAAGAGGCAGAGTCACAAAACCAGGCAACAGTCAAAAGACTCACTAGGAGATACGAGGCAGAGTCACAAAATCAGGCAACACTCAAAAGACTCACTAGGAAGACAAGAGGCAGAGTCACAAAACCAGGCAACGGTCATAAGACTCACTGGACACTCACTGGGAAGACAAGAGACAGAGTCACAAAACCAGGCAACGTTCAAAATACTCACTGGGAAGACAAGAGGCAGAGTCACAAAACCAGGTAACGGTCTAAACACTCTCTGGGAAGAGAAGAGACAGAGTCACAAAACCAGGCAACGGTCAAAACACAAACTGGGAAGACAAGAGACAAGAGTCACAAAACCAGGCAACGGTCAAAACACTCACTTGGAAGACAAGAGACAGAGTCACAAAACCAGGCAACGGTCAAAACACTCACTTGGAAGACAACAGACAGAGTCACAAAACCAGGCAATGGTCAAAACACTCACTGGGAAGACAAGAGACAGTCACAAAACCAAGCAACGGTCAAAACACTCACTGGGAAGACAAGAGACAGAGTCACAAAACAAGACAACGGTCAAAAGACTCACTAGGAAGACAAGAGGCAGAGTCACAAAACCAGGCAACGGTCAAAAGACTCACTAGGAAGACAAGAGACAGAGTCACAAAACCAGGCAACGGTCAAAAGGCTCACTAGGAAGACAAGAGGCAGAGTCACAAAACCAGGCAACGGTCAAAAGACTCACTAGGAGACAAGAGGCAGAGCCACAAAATCAGGCAACGGTCAAAAGACTCACTACGAAGACAAGAGGCAGAGTCACAAAACCAGCCAACGGTCAAAACACTCACTGGGAAGAGAAGAGGCAGAGTCACAAAACCAGGCAACGGTCAAAACACTCACTGGGAAGACAAGAGGCAGAGTCACAAAACCAGGCAACGGTCAAAACACTCACTAGGAAGACAAGAGGCAGAGTCACAAAACCAGGCAACGGTCAAAACACTCACTGGGAAGACAAGAGGCAGAGTCACAAAACCAGGCAACGGTCAAAACACTCACTGGTAACACAAGAGACAGAGTCACAAAACCAGGCAACGGTCAAAACACTCACTGGGAAGACAAGAGACAGAGTCACAAAACCAGGCAACGGTCAAAACACAAACTGGGAAGACAAGAGACAGAGTCACAAAACCAGGCAACGGTCAAAACACAAACTGGGAAGACAAGAGACAAGAGTCACAAAACCAGGCAACGGTCAAAACACTCACTTGGAAGACAAGAGACAGAGTCACAAAACCAGGCAATGGTCAAAACACTCACTTGGAAGACAAGAGACAGAGTCACAAAACCAGGCAACGGTCAAAACACTCACTGGGAGGACAAGAGACAGAGTCACAAAACCAAGCAATGGTCAAAACACTCACTTGGAAGACAAGAGACAGAGTCACAAAACCAGGCAACGGTCAAAACACTCACTGGGAAGACAAGAGACAGAGTCACAAAACCAGGCAACGGTCAAAACACTCACTGGGAAGACAAGAGACAGAGTCAAAAAACCAGGCAACGGTCAAAAGACTCACTAGGAAGACAAGAGGCAGAGTCACACAACCAGGCAACGGTCAAAACACTCACTGGGAAGACAAGAGACAGAGTCACAAAACCAGACAACGGTCAAAAGACTCACTAGGAAGACAAGAGGCAGAGTCACAAAACCAGGCAACGGTCAAAAGACTCACTAGGAAGACAAGAGGCAGAGTCACAAAACCAGGCAACGGTCAAAACACTCACTAGGAACAAAAGAGGCAGAGTCACAAAACCAGGGAACGGTCAAAACACTCACTGGGAAGACAAGAGACTGAGTCACAAAACCAGGCAACGGTCAAAACACTCACTGGGAAGACAAGAGACAGAGTCACAAAACCAGGCAACGGTCAAAACACTCACTGGGAAGACAAGAGACAGAGTCACAAAACCATGCAACGGTCAAAACACTCACTGGGAAGACAAGAGACAGTCACAAAACCAAGCAACGGTCAAAACACTCACTGGGAAGACAAGAGACAGAGTCACAAAACAAGACAACGGTCAAAAGACTCACTAGGAAGACAAGAGGCAGAGTCACAAAACCAGGCAACGGTCAAAAGACTCACTAGGAAGACAAGAGACAGAGTCACAAAACCAGGCAACGGTCAAAAGGCTCACTAGGAAGACAAGAGGCAGAGTCACAAAACCAGGCAACGGTCAAAAGACTCACTAGGAGACAAGAGGCAGAGCCACAAAATCAGGCAACGGTCAAAAGACTCACTACGAAGACAAGAGGCAGAGTCACAAAACCAGCCAACGGTCAAAACACTCACTGGGAAGAGAAGAGGCAGAGTCACAAAACCAGGCAACGGTCAAAACACTCACTGGGAAGACAAGAGGCAGAGTCACAAAACCAGGCAACGGTCAAAACACTCACTAGGAAGACAAGAGGCAGAGTCACAAAACCAGGCAACGGTCAAAACACTCACTGGGAAGACAAGAGGCAGAGTCACAAAACCAGGCAACGGTCAAAACACTCACTGGTAACACAAGAGACAGAGTCACAAAACCAGGCAACGGTCAAAACACTCACTGGGAAGACAAGAGACAGAGTCACAAAACCAGGCAACGGTCAAAACACAAACTGGGAAGACAAGAGACAGAGTCACAAAACCAGGCAACGGTCAAAACACAAACTGGGAAGACAAGAGACAAGAGTCACAAAACCAGGCAACGGTCAAAACACTCACTTGGAAGACAAGAGACAGAGTCACAAAACCAGGCAATGGTCAAAACACTCACTTGGAAGACAAGAGACAGAGTCACAAAACCAGGCAACGGTCAAAACACTCACTGGGAGGACAAGAGACAGAGTCACAAAACCAAGCAATGGTCAAAACACTCACTTGGAAGACAAGAGACAGAGTCACAAAACCAGGCAACGGTCAAAACACTCACTGGGAAGACAAGAGACAGAGTCACAAAACCAGGCAACGGTCAAAACACTCACTGGGAAGACAAGAGACAGAGTCAAAAAACCAGGCAACGGTCAAAAGACTCACTAGGAAGACAAGAGGCAGAGTCACACAACCAGGCAACGGTCAAAACACTCACTGGGAAGACAAGAGACAGAGTCACAAAACCAGACAACGGTCAAAAGACTCACTAGGAAGACAAGAGGCAGAGTCACAAAACCAGGCAACGGTCAAAAGACTCACTAGGAAGACAAGAGGCAGAGTCACAAAACCAGGCAACGGTCAAAACACTCACTAGGAACAAAAGAGGCAGAGTCACAAAACCAGGGAACGGTCAAAACACTCACTGGGAAGACAAGAGACTGAGTCACAAAACCAGGCAACGGTCAAAACACTCACTGGGAAGACAAGAGACAGAGTCACAAAACCAGGCAACGGTCAAAACACTCACTGGGAAGACAAGAGACAGAGTCACAAAACCATGCAACGGTCAAAACACTCACTGGGAAGACAAGAGGCAGAGTCACAAAACCAGGCAACGGTCAAAACACTCACTGGGAAGACAAGAGGCAGAGTCACAAAACCAGGCAACGGTCAAAACACTCACTGGGAAGACAAGAGACAGAGTCACAAAACCAGGCAACGGTCAAAACACTCACTGGGAAGACAAGAGACAGAGTCACAAAACCAGGCAACGGTCAAAAGACTCACTAGGAAGACAAGAGGCAGAGTCACAAAACCAAGCAACGGTCAAAACACTCACTTGGAAGACAAGAGACAGAGTCACAAAACCAGGCAACGGTCAAAACACTCACTGGGAAGACAAGAGGCAGAGTCACAAAACCAGGCAACGGTCAAAACACTCACTGGGAAGACAAGAGACAGAGTCACAAAACCAGGCAATGGTCAAAACACTCACTGGGAAGACAAGAGACAGAGTCACAAAACCAGGCAACGGTCAAAACACAAACTGGGAAGACAAGAGACAGAGTCACAAAACCAGGCAACGGTCAAAACACAAACTGGGAAGACAAGAGACAAGAGTCACAAAACCAGGCAACGGTCAAAACACTCACTTGGAAGACAAGAGACAGAGTCACAAAACCAGGCAACGGTCAAAACACTCACTTGGAAGACAAGAGACAGAGTCACAAAACCAGGCAACGGTCCAAACACTCACTGGGAGGACAAGAGACAGAGTCACAAAACCAAGCAACGGTCAAAACACTCACTGGGAAGACAAGAGACAGATTCACAAAACCAGACAACGGTCAACAGACTCACTAGGAAGACAAGAGGCAGAGTCACAAAACCAGGCAACGGTCAAAAGACTCACTGGGAAGACAAGAGGCAGAGTCACAAAACCAGGCAACGGTCAAAACACTCACTAGGAAGACAAGAGGCAGAGTCACAAAACCAGGCAACGGTCAAAACACTCACTGGGAAGACAAGAGACAGAGTCACAAAACCAGGCAACGGTCAAAACACTCACTGGGAAGACAAGAGACAGAGTCTGAAAACCAAGCAACGGTCAAAACACTCACTGGGAAGACAAGAGGCAGATTCACAAAACCAGGCAACGGTCAAAAGACTCACTAGGAAGACAAGAGGCAGATTCACAAAACCAGGCAACGGTCAAAACACTCACTGGGAACACAAGAGACAGAGTCACAAAACCAGGCAACGGTCAAAACACTCACTGGGAAGACAAGAGACAGAGTCACAAAACCAAGCAATGGTCAAAACACTCACTGGGAAGACAAGAGACAGAGTCACAAAACCAGACAACGGTCAAAAGACTCACTGGGAAGACAAGAGACAGAGTCACAAAACCAGGCAACGGTCAAAAGACTCACTAGGAATACAAGAGGCAGAGTCACAAAACCAGGCAACGGTCAAAACACTCACTGGGAAGACAAGAGACAGAGTCACAAAACCAGGCAACGGTCAAAAGACTCACTTGGAAGACAAGAGGCAGAGTCACAAAACCAGGCAACGGTCAAAACACTCACTGGGAAGAGAAGAGGCAGAGTCACAAAACCAGGCAACGGTCAAAACACTCACTGGGAAGACAAGAGGCAGAGTCACAAAACCAGGCAACGGTCAAAACACTCACTAGGAAGACAAGAGGCAGAGTCACAAAACCAGGCAACGGTCAAAACACTCACTGGGAAGACAAGAGACAGAGTCACAAAACCAGGCAACGGTCAAAACACTCACTGGGAAGACAAGAGACAGAGTCACAAAACCAGGCAACGGTCAAACCCTCACTAGGAAGACAAGAAAATGACGCTGGACCGCTCACGCGGGGGTAAATACTAACTGGCGACATGTGTCTTGAATACAGACATGGGCTTAAACACACACAATACCACCTCTGGTGCTCTCCCTGAGGGTTCTTCCGAGTTGTTTCCCAGTTGAACGGTTTTAGGGAGTTGTTCCCCCAGTTAAAGGGTTTTAGGGAGTTGTTCCCCCAGTTACAGGGTTTTAGGGAGTTGTTCCCCCAGTTAAAGGGTTTTAGGGAGTTGTTCCCCCAGTTAAAGGGTTTTAGGGAGTTGTTTCCTAGTTAAAGGGTTTTAGAGAGGTGTTCCCCCATTTAAAGGGTTTTAGAGAGGTGTTCCCCCAGTTAAAGGGTTTTAGGGAGGTGTTCCTCATCCGATGAGAGGGTCTAAGGACAGGATGTTGTGTTGCTGTTAAGCCCACTGAGGCACATTTGTAATTTATGATATTGGGCTACACAAATAACATTGACTTGACTTTACATGGGGGAGACAGTGACACACAGGTGCAACACATTTGGACCGGATCGGTAATCACACAGGAGGGACACTTGACAGGAAGAGGCATCTGAAACGAGAGACAAACACTACTACCAAAATAAAACAGGAAACACTGGGGAACATGAAAACTCATAAGACATGACCAGGATGTGGAGCAGGTCATGACAGGGACTCAAGGAACGTTTTCTTATCTACACTCTCTCTGGATGTTAAACTACCCACGCTAGGAAGCTCATTCAAGAATCCTCTTTGGAACAAGCCAAATGTTTTATGTCTCACAACAAAATGTCAGTGAGTAGGTGTGTTGTTGCAGTCTGTCCATTGTCTTTAACAGGACTACAGTACATGACAGACTGGTGAGTCCGAGGATTCTGTTCATATAATATAATAATATAATAATACGTAGGCAAGATAAAACTGAGTGCTCAGGAGGATGGCTTGACTCCAGGACCTTTGTGTCCTCAGGTAAGATAACATACCGGAAGCCACTGATGACATGGTTGCCCACACGGCTGAGGAAATGGTCGCACACACGCCTGAGGACATAGTTGCTCACACGCCTGAGGACATGGTCGCCCACACGCCCGAGGACATGGTCGCCCACACGCCCGAGGACATGGTCACCCACATGCCTGAGGAGGACATGGTCGCACACACGCCTGAGGACATGGTCGCCCACATGCCTGACGACATGGTCGCCCACACGCCTGGGGGCATGGTCACCCACACGCCCGAGGACATGGTCACCCACATGCCCGAGGACATGGTCGCCCACACGCCCGAGGACATGGTCACCCACATGCCTGAGGAGGACATGGTCGCACACACGCCTGAGGACATGGTCGCCCACATGCCTGACGACATGGTCGCCCACACGCCTGGGGGCATGGTCACCCACACGCCTGAGGACATGGTCACCCACACGCCCGAGGACATGGTCGCCCACACGCCCGAGGACATGGTCGTCCACACGCCCGAGGACATGGTCGCCCACACGCCCGAGCACATGGTCGCCCACATGCCTGAGGAGGACATGGTCACCCACACACCTGAGGACATGGTCGCCCCCACGCCTGAGGACATGGTCGCCCACACGCCTGGGGACATGGTCACCCACACGCCTGAGCACATGGTCGCCCACATGCCTGAGGACATGGTCACCCACACGCCTGAGCACATGGTCGCCCACATGCCTGAGGACATGGTCACCCACACACCTGAGGACATGGTCGCCCACATGCCTGAGGACATGGTCACCCACACACCTGAGGATATGGTCGCCCACATGCCTGAGGAGGACATGGTCGCCCACACGCCTGAGGACATGGTCACCCACATGCCTGGGAACATGGTCGCCCACACACCTGGGGACATGGTCGCCCACACGCCTGAGGACATGGTCACCCACATGCCTGGGAACATGGTCGCCCACACACCTGGGGACATGGTCGCCCACACGCCTGGGGACATGGTCGGCCACACGCCTTCTGACATCTTGAGGAAACAAAATAACACGGACCAAACAGCAGCGTGTTTATCAGGTTAAAGTTAACAATCACAGCAGCTTCACTGTTGCGTATAACGTCCTGAAACAGTTCCCACATCAGCCTGCTTCTCTGAGGTGTGTTGTCCAAGATTTTGCTGTTTTGTTTTTTTCTTCCAGGAATTTGTGAAATAGTAAACGTACTTACAGTACAAATTACATAAGACAGTGAGTGTCCCTGCAGACTCGGCGTTTGAATGAAGATTGTGGAGATATACGTAGATGTTCACCGACTTTGCATATTTGGGAGTGACAGACTGCTGGACTGATCCTAGGTTGCAGTGAGGCACACATCTGTTACACACCAGTGGATGTGCTGACCAATGTTCAGGTCTCAATACTACGACACGGAGACACTCGCATGACGTTTGGTCTTACAGTCTGTGCTGTAGTGTAGAACCATGGTAAGAAAGAATGAAGGAAAACAGACAGCAGGCTCTAGCAGCTTCAGGACTCCTAACAGCCATGTGTGTGTGTCTGTCTCAGGGCATGGTGTCCAGTCTGCTGGTGGATAAACCGGAGGAGCCCCTCTCCTACCTGATAGGCCTGCTGAGGAGGAGTGTGGATGGTAGGCTGTTTGGCTGTTAAATGTGTTTACAGCTGTGGCCAGTAGATGACAATGTAGCGCCATGATAAAGACCAGTCTGCTCCTCCTCAACTCGTTGGGTTTAAAAATAATGTCTGCTTTCCGTCTGTCTCTCTGTTTTAATACCTGTCTGTTTTTCTATTTGTCTGTCACTATCTTTCTACCTGTCTGTCTGTCTGTCTGTCTGTCTGTCTGTCTGTCTGTCTGTCTGTCTGCCTTTCTACCTGTCTGTCTGCCTGTTGTCTGTCTTTCTAACTGTCTGTCTGTCTTTCTACCTGTCTGTCTGCCTGTTGTCTGTCTGTCTGTCTGTCTGGTCTCTGTCTTTCTACTTGTCTGTCTGTCTTCTACCTGTGTGTGTGTGTGTGTGTGTGTGTGTGTGTGTGTGTGTGTGTGTGTGTGTGTGTGTGTGTGTGTGTGTGTGTGTGTGTGTGTGTGTGTGTGTGTGTGTGTGTGTGTGTGCGTGCTAAACGTTATCTTTTCTGTCAGTCCCCAGGATAATTCTGTTGGGCCCTCCTGCTGCTGGGAAGAAGACTATTGTAAGTATTACAGACAGACAGATAGACACCCAGACAGATAATCACTTAGAAAGATTTATTATTATTATTATTATTATTATTATTATTATTTTATTGTTGTTGTTGTTGTTACCAGGCCAGGAAGCTGTGTGATCAGCTGGAAGCTGTCCTTGTGACAGCAGACAGTCTTCTGGAGCAAGAAACACACTTCAACCAGCAGAACCTGAAGAACACACATGCGCAGCAGGTACACACACTCAAACACACACACACGCACACGCGCACACACACACACACACACACACACACTCACACACACACACACACACACACACACACACACACACACACACACACACACACACACACACACACATATATGAACATATGATATGCACAACACAAGTGCAACAACCGGACCTCCCAGCAACAACTGCACCTCCCAGCAACAACTGCCATGCAACAACCACACCTCCCTGAAACTACCATGCAACAACTGCACCTCCCAGCAACAACTACCATGCAACAACCACACCTTCCTGCAACTACCATGCAACAACCACACCTCCCTGCAACTACCATGCAACAACTGCACCTCCCAGCAACAACTACCATGCAACAACCACACCTCCCAGCAACAACTGCCATGCAACAACTGCACCTCCCAGCAACAACTACCATGCAACAACTGCACCTCCCAGCAACAACTACCATGCAACAACCGCACCTCCCAGCACCAACTGCCATACAACAAGCACACCTCCCTGCAACAACTACCATGCAACAACCACACCTCCCTGCAACGACTACCATGCAATAACCACACCTCCCTGCAACAACTACCATGCAACCACACCTCCCTGCAACTACTACCATGCAATAACCACACCTCCCTGCAACAACTACCATACAACAACCGCACCTCCCTGCAACTACTACCATGCAACAACCCCCCCCCCTCAACTACCATGCAACAACCGCACCTCCCAATTAATCCTCCTTGTTTGTGCTGAGTCGCCAAACAAAGACAAATAAAAGCAGTTTCGTTGTCTGGCTGCAGAGGTTAACTGGAGCTCCATCCCACATTAGTGCCAGGCCCTGGTGTACCAGTCAGCCAGGAGTGGACCTCCACACGCTGGACTGTTACTTGGTAGTAACCAGGCTGCTGGAGTAGACTAGCTGAGCAGCCACAGAGAAGTATTTCCATCACTTGTTAGCTGATGGTCATCTCCTAAAAGAAGTATATTTTACTGAGGGATGACTGTTTTCCAGCTGGCCACACTGCTGCTGAACTGGACTGATAGATACCAACCCAGTGGACCACCACCCAGCTGGCCGCTCACAACGCAGTTGTAATTTAGATTTATCTAATGTTCATTCATTACTGACGGTGTTGTGTTGAGGAAGTGCTGTGTAGTTTAGGCTGGGGATTTGGTGAAGGTGTAGTTCAGAGGTGGTTTGATATGCTTTAGGCTGTAGTTTAGGTTTGGTGTGGCACTGTGGTGGTCCACAAGTAACTGGACTTCTATGGAGACACCAAGCAATATGTAAGAGCACTGTGATACCACTCTAGTGTGTGTGTGTGTGTGTGTGTGTCAAGGAGGTACCTGCTGAGGTGTGGAGCAGACTGATTCAACAAAGACTGTCCAGAACAGACTGTTTCGAAAAGGTAACGTGATCTATGTCTGTCTATCTATCTATCTGTCTAAGCATCGGCTTTGTGTCGATGCAGTTGCCCACTGGGGACCGGGGTTTGCGCCTCGGTCTCGTCAGATCCGACTGTGGCCGGACTCGATGAAGCAGCAATAATTGGCAGCGCTGTCTTCAGGAGGGGGGCGGAGTCAGCTTGTGTTCGTCACATGAATGTGTCTGTGTGTGTGTTGGAAAAAGCAGTTGTTCGGCCTGGAGTCGCCTCTTCACGGAAGTGACGAGGCGACTCCTTCCAGACTGCCGGCCGGAGAGATGCAGTTGGCGAACGCATGCAGTACGAGGGTGGATGTCTGAACTAAAATAGGGATCGATTGGCCACTAAATTGTGAGAAATCAGAAATAAATTTAGAAAAAAATCTATCTATCTATCTATATGTGTGTCTGTCTGTCAGTCAGTCTGTCATGCATACCTGTCAGTAAGATTACATAATTACATTGATACTAGTGCATAATTACAGATCTTCCAGTGCAATAAGTACTCCTCTTCTAGGGCGAAATTAAACTTTATTTATTTGACTTGTTGTTTTAGACCCTCTGTTGTTTGTGATGCTGAGGTTGTTTTACATTTCTGTGTCTTTTAACACACTGATCAAGAATAGTGCTCCTCTATTCTGTTCTCCTCCTCTGCACTCATACATGACACTCTGATGCACTGTCAAACGCAACCGAAAAACGAATCGACTGCTTTGCAACAAAGTTTTTATTCAGCTGATGAAAATTAAATAAATAAAAATGAATAAGGGCAGCAACTATGTTGGCTCCACTGTCAGTGACAAACACAACATGGCCAACTAGCAGTGACACGTCTGTTCCAAACACACGGAGTTTCCCAAACAGCAGGTTGTTCTCTCCTGGTTTTGACACACCATCTTCGAAGGGAGCCGCAAACACCACCCTTGAATCGAGACCGAAATCGTTGTTTGCGAAATGGATGGTGCTGGATATGAATGATGATTTGTGGTAAACCTCAGTCTGTTGTGATGACTATCCATGTTTCCATGGTGGGCTTTATCGCCGTTGCCATGACGCCTGCAGGGCCGGAGCTCTCCCCTCCACATGTCTGGGTACAGTGGTTGGGTGAGGCAAAGTATTTTTTACATCAAATGTGCCATATTTAGCGGCTACATTAATAACGTGTTGAACTATGTCAACAAAGCCTTCCCGGCAACCGAGTCATACGGCCGAATGTCTCTACAGCAAAGTGCGACACATTTCTGATTATATCTTGTTTAATATGTGCAGGGAGAAGAGCTTTACCTTTGAAAGACAGCTTACTCTGACCAGGGAGAATGGAGCAGGTATGGCACCTCAACCCAGAGGGGCCAGACTTGTGCCCGTTGTACAACAACACTTTTGCACATTTGTCGCAGCTAACAAAGTCCAGTTCTTTTCCATCTTTGTGTGTCGCAACAGATATGGCTCAGATATGGCTCTTGGTATATCACATATGACTCTTGGTATATCAGGCCTGACTCTTGGTATATCAGATATGACTCTTGGTATATCCGGTATGATTCTTGGTATATCAGGTGTGACTCTTGGTATATCAGGCCTGGCTCTTGGTGTATCAAGTATGAGTCTTGGTAAATCAGGCCTGACTTTTGGTGTATCAGGTATGACTCTTGGTATATCAGGCCTGACTCTTGGTATATCACATATGAGTCTTGGTATATCAGGCCTGGCTCTTGGTATATCAAGTATGACTCTTGGTATATCAGGTATGACTCTTGGTATATCAGGTATGACTCTTGGTATATCAGATATGACTCTTGGTATATCACGTATGAGTCTTGGTATATCGGGCCTGGCTCTTGGTATATCAGATATGACTCTTGGTATATCAGATATGACTCTTGGTATATCAGGCCTGACTTTTGGTATATCAGATATGACTCTTGGTATATCAGATATGACTCTTGATATGTCAGGTATGACTCTTGGTATATCAGATATGACTCTTGGTATATCAGGCCTGACTCTTGGTATATCAAGCCTGACTTTTGGTATATCAGACCTGACTCTTGGTATATCACATATTCTTGGTATATCAGGCCTGACTCTTGGTATATCAAGTATGACTCTTGGTATATCAGGCCTGACTCTTGGTATATCACATATGAGTCTTGGTATATCAGGCCTGGCTCTTGGTATACCAGGCCTGACTCTTGGTATATCAGGTATGACCCTTGGTATATCAGGCCTGGCTCTTGGTATACCAGGCCTGACTCTTGGTATATCAGGTATGACCTTGGTATATCAGGCCTGACTCTTGGTATATCCGGTATGATTCTTGGTATATCCGGTATGACTCTTGGTATACCAGGCCTGACTTGGTATATCAGATATGAGTCTTGGTATATCAGGCCTGGCTCTTGGTATATCAAGTATGAGTCTTGGTATATTAGGCCTGGCTCTTGGTATATCAGATATTACTCTTGGTATATCAGCCCTGACTCTTGGTATATCACATATGAGTCTCGGTATATCAGGCCTGACTCTTGGTATATCAGATATGACTCTTGGTATATCCGGTATGATTCTTGGTATATCAGGCCTGACTCTTGGTATATCAGATATGGCTCTTGGTATATCACATATGACTCTTGGTATATCAGGCCTGACTCTTGGTATATCAGATATGACTCTTGGTATATCCGGTATGATTCTTGGTATATCAGGTGTGACTCTTGGTATACCAGGCCTGACTCTTGGTATATCAGATATGACTCTTGGCATATCCGGTATGATTCTTGGTATATCAGGTATGACTCTTGGTATATCAGGCCTGACTCTTGGTATATCAGGCCTGACTCCTGGTATATCAGGCCTGACTCTTGGTATATCCGGTCCATGTGGGTCTCATCCACACACGTCCTGTGTTTGAAGGTGTTTTGGAAGCTTGTTTCATCCTTCTGTCTTTCCTCTCCTCATTTGTCCCCATGCTCAAACCCTCTCTTCATATGAAGCCAAACTAACAAATTATTTGTCAGTGACAGTAATAACTATATACATACATAACTACATAAACATTCTCTTGCACCTTTAATGCACCAACTTACCAATTTACCAATTTACAGTAAGATGAAGACATGTCTATCATGCATCTTCACTGTGCCCAGTCCAGAAGACAGACCTCTCTGAGCCTGTCGTATGTGGAGCTGAGAAACGGTGCCAGCTCTCTGCCTCTCTCTGTCTCTGTCTCTGTCTCTGTCTCTGTCTCTGTCTCTGTCTCTGTCTCTGTCTCTGTCTCTGTCTCTGTCTCTCTCTCTCTCTGTCTCTCTCTCTCTCTCTCTCTCTCTCTCTCTCTCTCTCTCTCTCTCTCTCTCTCTCTCTCTCTCTCTCTCTCTCTCTCTCTCTTTCACACACACACACACACACACATACAGACACACTGTGTGAGCAACAGCAGAGATACACCTGGTGGTGGAGGTTTCCTCTGATTTTGTCAGTTATTGAAAGAGGGAGAGAAATAGACAGGGAGAAAACAAAATTGTGCTGGGTTACATCCATAACACCTCCCGGTGATTTTATGTCTATGTAGCCGACCGAGTCACAAGGTTCCGTAAGTCCACACACCCTGACCAGTAGTATCATGTAACAACTAATCACAATCCAGCGCACCATGTCACTAGGCCTATTCCAGCAGGTCTTTTGGGACAAACGACTTGGTTCCAGGGCAGCATGGTGGCGCAGTGGTTAGCGTGGTTAGTAGACAGCGCGGTTGCCTCACAGCAAGAAGGTTCTGGGTTTGAGCCCTGGGGTAGTCCAACCTTTGGGGTCGTCCCGGGTCCTCCTCTGTGTGGAGTTTACATGTTCTCCCCGTGTCTGTGTGGGTTCCCTCCGAGTGCTCCGATTTCCTCCCACAGTCGAAAGACATGTAGGTCAGGTGAATCAGTCATACTAAGTTGTCCCTAGGTATGAATGTGTGTGTGTATGTGTGTGTGTGTGACCCCATGATGGCCTAGTGGCCTGTCCAGGGTGTCTCTGGGATAGACTCCAGAATACCTGTGACCCTGAAAGCAGGATAAGCGGTTTGGATAATGGATGGATGGATGGATGGATAAATGAACAGATAGATGAGCAGACAGATAGGCAGTAAATGACAGTGTGTTAGATGTGAAGATGAAAGGAGCAGGGGGAGTTGGGAGACTCTAGGGAGGAGGACAGAGGATTGTTTCAGTTTGCCTCATTAGAAATTCAATCAGAAGTGTGTGTGTGTGTGTGTGTGTGTGTGTGTGTGTGTGTGTGTGTGTGTGTGTGTGTGTGTGTGTGTGTGTGTGTGTGTGTGTGTGTGTGTGTGTGTGTGTGTGTGTGACATATCATTATTCAGACAGTTGAATGTGTTGTGGTGCATGCTGATGTAATGACAGAACAGATGAGCTGCACCTCAGCTGTTCATCATAACATGTGTTATCATGTTCCCAGGTTCCTATCTGTTCCCAGCTGATAACTTGGAGGTAAGATGTCTGAGAGGTTGTGACCTGATATGTTGTGTTGATGTTTAGTGGTTGGTGGCTGATAACCTGGAGGTAGGATGTCTGAGAGGTTGTGACCTGATATGTTGTGTTGAAGTTTAGTGGTTGGTGGCTGATAACCTGGAGGTAAGATGTCTGAGAGGTTCTGACCTGCTATGTTGTGTTGATTATTAGTGGTTGGTGGCTGATAACCTGGAGGTAGGATGTCTGAGAGGTTGTGACCTGATATGTTGTGTTGAAGTTTAGTGGTTGGTGGCTGATAACCTGGAGGTAAGATGTCTGAGAGGTTCTGACCTGTTATGTTGTGTTGATGTTTAGTGGTTGGTGGCTGATAACCTGGAGGTAGGATGTCTGAGAGGTTTTGACCTGCTATGTTGTGTTGATGTTTAGTGGTTGGTGGCTGATAACCTGGTGGTAGGGTGGATGAGAGGTTTTGACCTGCTATGTTGTGTTGATATTTAGTGGTTGCTGGCTGATAATCTGGGGGTAAGATGTCTGAGAGGTTGTGACCTGCTATGTTGTGTTGATGTTTAGTGGGTGGCGGCTGGCTAGCATTATAAGTCACATAGAAGTGAGATGGAGCGATGGTTAAGAGAAAAAAAAGTGACATTAGGAATAGCAGCTCATATTGGAATGTCAGTAAATGTTCTTGACAACTAATTTTCATTTATTGTTTGTTCTCTCATTGATCTTGTTTATTAAAAAAAGGGGGGTCACTTCAACTTCGCGTCACTGAGGTTTTCCCTTGGAGGTGACTTATCATGTTCTTATGTCATCACTCACAATTCATACTCTTCACTGCGAAAGATACACACAGAGAGACAGTAAGGCACGAAGCTCGCTCGCTCTGTCTCTGTCTCTGTCTCTGTCCCTCTGTCTCTCTTTCTCTCAATTGAATTCACTTCAATTCAATGATGCTTTATTGACATGACTGCATTAATTACAATGTTGCCAAAGCAAAACAGGTCAACAGAGAACTAAACAAAAAACCAAAAAAAAAAATAAGGAATAGATAGATCTGGCAGAAACATCAGAAACATAGAACATTTATTTACACCCCTGTTTCTGCTATTAGAACATTTATTTTACACCCCTGTTTCTGCTACTAGAACATTTATTTACACCCCTGTTTCTACAATTAGAAAATTTATTTACACCCCTGTTTCGGCTACTACAACATTTATTTAAACCCCTGTTTCTGCTATTTGAACATTTATTTTACACCCCTGTTTCTGCTACTAGAACATTTATTTACACCCCTGTTTCTGCTATTGGAACATCTATTTTACACCCCTGTTTCCACTACTAGAACATTTATTTACACCCCTGTTTCTGCTACTAGAACACTTATTTACACCCCTGTTTCTGCTACTAGAACATTTATATATACCCCTGTTTCTGCTACTAGAACATTTATATATACCCCTGTTTCTGCTACTAGAACACTTATTTACACCTCTGTTTCTGCTACTAGAACAATTATATATACCCCTGTTTCTAGTACTAGAACATTTATTTACACCCCTGTTTCTGCTACAACAACATTTATTTACACCCCTGTTTCTGTTATTAGAACAGTTATTTTACACCCCTGTTTCTGCTACTAGAACATTTATTTACACCCCTGTTTCTGCTACTAGAACATTTATTTACACCCCTGTTTCTGCTATTAGAACATTTATTTTACACCCCTGTTTCTCCTACTAGAACATTTATTTACACCCCTGTTTCTGCTATTAGAACATCTATTTTACACCCCTGTTTCCACTACTAGAACATTTATTTACACCCCTGTTTCTGCTACTAGAACACTTATTTACACCCATTTTTCTGGTACTAGAACATTTATTTACACCCCTGTTTCTGGTACTAGAACATTTATTTACACCCCCGTTTCTGCTACTAGAACATTTATATATACCCCTGTTTCTGCTACTAGAACCTTTATTTACACCCCTGTTTCTGCTATTAGAACATTTATTTACACCCCTGTTTCTACTATTAGAACATTTATTTTACACCCCTGTTTTTGCTACAAGAACATTTATTTACACCCCTGTTTCCGCTACTAGAACATTTATTTGCACCCCTGTTTCTGCTATTAGAACATTTATTTACACCCCTGTTTCTGCTACTAGAACATTTACTTACATCCCTGTTTCTGCTATTAGAACATCTATTTTACACCCCTGTTTCCACTACTAGAACATTTATTTACACCCCTGTTTCTGTTATTAGAACATTTATTTTACACCCCTGTTTCTGCTACTAGAACATTTATTTAGACCCCCGTTTCCACTACTAGAACATTTATTTACACCCCTGTTTCTGTTATTAGAACATTCATTTTACACCCCTGTTTCTGCTACTAGAACATTTATTTACACCCCTGTTTCTGCTACTAGAACATTTATTTACACCCCTGTTTCTGCTATTAGAACATCTATTTTACACACCTGTTTCTGCTACTAGAACATTTATTTACACCCCTGTTTCTGCTACTAGAACATTTATTTACACCCCTGTTTCTGCTACTAGAACACTTATTTACACCCCTGTTTCTGCTACTAGAACATTTATATACACCCCTGTTTCTGCTACTAGAACATTTCTATATACCCCTGTTTCTGCTACTAGAACACTTATTTACACCCCTGTTTCTGCTACTAGAACACTTAATTACACCCCTGTTTCTGCTACTAGAACATTTTTATATACCCCTGTTTCTGGTACTAGAACATTTATTTACACCCCTGTTTCTACTATTAGAACATTTATTTTACACCCCTGTTTCTGCTACTAGAGCATTTATTTACACCCCTGTTTCCACTACTAGAACATTTATTTAAACCCCTGTTTCTGCTATTAGAACATTTATTTTACACCACTGTTTCTGCTATTAGAACATTTATTTTACACCCCTGTTTCTGCTATTAGAACATCTATTTTACACCCCTGTTTCCACTACTAGAACATTTATTTACACCCCTGTTTCTGTTATTAGAACATTTATTTACACCCGTTTTTGCTACTAGAACATTTATTTACACCCCTGTTTCCGCTACTAGAACATTTCTTTACACCCCTGTTTCTGCTATTAGAACATTTATTTTACACCCCTGTTTCTGCTACTAGAACATTTATTTACACCCCTGTTTCTGCTATTAGAACATCTATTTTACACCCCTGTTTCCACTACTAGAACATGTATTTACACCCCTGTTTCTGCTACTAGAACACTTATTTACACCCCTGTTTCTGCTACTAGAACATTTATATACACCCCTGTGTCTGCTACTAGAAAATTTATATATACCCCTGTTTCTGCTATTAGAACATCTATTTTACACCCCTGTTGCAACTACTAGAACATTTATTTACACCCCTGTTTCTGTTATTAGAACATTTACTTTACACCCCTGTTTCTGCTACTAGAACATTTATTTACACACCTGTTTCCGCTACTAGAACATTTACACCCCTGTTTCTGCTATTAGAACATTTATTTTACACCCCTGTTTCTGCTACAAGAACACTTATTTTCACTCCTGTTTCTGGTACTAGAACATTTATTTACACCCCTGTTTCTGGTACTAGAACATTTATTTACACCCCCGTTTCTGCTACTAGAACATTTATATATACCCCTGTTTCTGCTACTAGAACCTTTATATATACCCCTGTTTCTGTTACTAGAACACTTGTTTACACCCCTGTTTTTGCTACAAGAACATTTATTTACACCCCTGTTTCCGCTACTAGAACATTTATTTGCACCCCTGTTTCTGCTATTAGAACATTTATTTACACCCCTGTTTCTGCTACTAGAACATTTACTTACATCCCTGTTTCTGCTATTAGAACATTTATTTTACACCCCTGTTTCCACTACTAGAACATTTATTTACACCCCTGTTTCTGTTATTAGAACATTTATTTTACACCCCTGTTTCTGCTACTAGAACATTTATTTACACCCCCGTTTCCACTACTAGAACATTTATTTACACCCCTGTTTCTGTTATTAGAACATTCATTTTACAGCCCTGTTTCTGCTACTAGAACATTTATTTACACCCCTGTTTCTGCTACTAGAACATTTATTTACACCCCTGTTTCTGCTATTAGAACATCTATTTTACACACCTGTTTCTGCTACTAGAACATTTATTTACACCCCTGTTTCTGCTACTAGAACATTTATTTACACCCCTGTTTCTGCTACTAGAACACTTATTTACACCCCTGTTTCTGCTACTAGAACATTTATATACACCCCTGTTTCTGCTACTAGAACATTTATATATACCCCTGTTTCTGCTACTAGAACCTTTATATATACCCCTGTTTCTGCTACTAGAATACTTGTTTACACCCCCGTTTCTGCTACTAGAACATTTATTTACACCCCTGTTTCTGCTATTAGAACATTTATTTACACCCCTGTTTCTACTATTAGAACATTTATTTTACACCCCTGTTTTTGCTACAAGAACATTTATTTACACCCCTGTTTCCGCTACTAGAACATTTATTTGCACCCCTGTTTCTGCTATTAGAACATTTATTTACACCCCTGTTTCTGCTACTAGAACATTTACTTACATCCCTGTTTCTGCTATTAGAACATCTATTTTACACCCCTGTTTCCACTACTAGAACATTTATTTACACCCCTGTTTCTGTTATTAGAACATTTATTTTACACCCCTGTTTCTGCTACTAGAACATTTATTTACACCCCCGTTTCCACTACTAGAACATTTATTTACACCCCTGTTTCTGTTATTAGAACATTCATTTTACACCCCTGTTTCTGCTACTAGAACATTTATTTACACCCCTGTTTCTGCTACTAGAACATTTATTTACACCCCTGTTTCTGCTATTAGAACATCTATTTTACACACCTGTTTCTGCTACTAGAACATTTATTTACACCCCTGTTTCTGCTACTAGAACATTTATTTACACCCCTGTTTCTGCTACTAGAACACTTATTTACACCCCTGTTTCTGCTACTAGAACATTTATATACACCCCTGTTTCTGCTACTAGAACATTTCTATATACCCCTGTTTCTGCTACTAGAACACTTATTTACACCCCTGTTTCTGCTACTAGAACACTTAATTACACCCCTGTTTCTGCTACTAGAACATTTTTATATACCCCTGTTTCTGGTACTAGAACATTTATTTACACCCCTGTTTCTACTATTAGAACATTTATTTTACACCCCTGTTTCTGCTACTAGAGCATTTATTTACACCCCTGTTTCCACTACTAGAACATTTATTTAAACCCCTGTTTCTGCTATTAGAACATTTATTTTACACCACTGTTTCTGCTATTAGAACATTTATTTTACACCCCTGTTTCTGCTATTAGAACATCTATTTTACACCCCTGTTTCCACTACTAGAACATTTATTTACACCCCTGTTTCTGTTATTAGAACATTTATTTACACCCGTTTTTGCTACTAGAACATTTATTTACACCCCTGTTTCCGCTACTAGAACATTTCTTTACACCCCTGTTTCTGCTATTAGAACATTTATTTTACACCCCTGTTTCTGCTACTAGAACATTTATTTACACCCCTGTTTCTGCTATTAGAACATCTATTTTACACCCCTGTTTCCACTACTAGAACATGTATTTACACCCCTGTTTCTGCTACTAGAACACTTATTTACACCCCTGTTTCTGCTACTAGAACATTTATATACACCCCTGTGTCTGCTACTAGAAAATTTATATATACCCCTGTTTCTGCTATTAGAACATCTATTTTACACCCCTGTTGCAACTACTAGAACATTTATTTACACCCCTGTTTCTGTTATTAGAACATTTACTTTACACCCCTGTTTCTGCTACTAGAACATTTATTTACACACCTGTTTCCGCTACTAGAACATTTATTTACACCCCTGTTTCTGCTATTAGAACATTTATTTTACACCCCTGTTTCTGCTACAAGAACACTTATTTTCACTCCTGTTTCTGGTACTAGAACATTTATTTACACCCCTGTTTCTGGTACTAGAACATTTATTTTCACCCCCGTTTCTGCTACTAGAACATTTATATATACCCCTGTTTCTGCTACTAGAACCTTTATATATACCCCTGTTTCTGTTACTAGAACACTTGTTTACACCCCTGTTTTTGCTACAAGAACATTTATTTACACCCCTGTTTCCGCTACTAGAACATTTATTTGCACCCCTGTTTCTGCTATTAGAACATTTATTTACACCCCTGTTTCTGCTACTAGAACATTTACTTACATCCCTGTTTCTGCTATTAGAACATTTATTTTACACCCCTGTTTCCACTACTAGAACATTTATTTACACCCCTGTTTCTGTTATTAGAACATTTATTTTACACCCCTGTTTCTGCTACTAGAACATTTATTTACACCCCCGTTTCCACTACTAGAACATTTATTTACACCCCTGTTTCTGTTATTAGAACATTCATTTTACAGCCCTGTTTCTGCTACTAGAACATTTATTTACACCCCTGTTTCTGCTACTAGAACATTTATTTACACCCCTGTTTCTGCTATTAGAACATCTATTTTACACACCTGTTTCTGCTACTAGAACATTTATTTACACCCCTGTTTCTGCTACTAGAACATTTATTTACACCCCTGTTTCTGCTACTAGAACACTTATTTACACCCCTGTTTCTGCTACTAGAACATTTATATACACCCCTGTTTCTGCTACTAGAACATTTATATATATATCCCTGTTTCTGCTACTAGAACACTTATTTACACCCCTGTTTCTGCTACTAGAACATTTATTTACACCCCTGTTTCTACTATTAGAACATTTATTTTACACCCCTGTTTCTGCTACTAGAGCATTTATTTACACCCCTGTTTCCGCTACTAGAACATTTATTTACACCCCTGTTTCTGCTATTAGAACATTTATTTTACACCACTGTTTCTGCTATTAGAACATTTATTTTACACCCCTGTTTCTGCTATTAGAACATCTATTTTACACCCGTTTCCACTACTAGAACACTTATTTACACCCCTGTTTCTGCTACTAGAACACTTATTTACAGCCCTGTTTCTGCTACTAGAACATTTATATACACCCCTGTTTCCACTAGTAGAACATTTATTTACACCCCTGTTTCTGCTACTAGAACATTTATTTACACCCCTGTTTCTGCTACTAGAACATTTATTTACACCCCTGTTTCTGCTATTAGAACATTTATTTTACACCCCTGTTTCTGCTACTAGAACATTTATTCACACCCCTGTTTCTGTTATTAGAACATTTATTTACACTCGTTTTTGCTACTAGAACATTTATTTACACCCCTGTTTCCGCTACCAGAACATTTATTTACACCCATGTTTCTGCTATTAGAACATTTATTTTCCACCCCTGTTTCTGCTATTAGAACATCTATTTTACACCCCTGTTTCCACTACTAGAACATTTGTTTACACCCCTGTTTTTGTTATTAGAACAGTTATTTTACACCCCTGTTTCTGCTACTAGAACATTTATTTACACCCCTGTTTCCGCTACTAGAACATTTATTTACACCCCTGTTTCTGCTATTAGAACATTTATTTTACACCCCTGTTTCTGCTAATAGAACATTTATTTACAACCCTGTTTCTGCTATTAGAACATCTATTTTACACCCCTGTTTCCACTACTAGAACATTTAGTTACACCCCTTTTTCTGCTACTAGAACACTTATTTACACCCCTGTTTCTGGTACTAGAACATTTATTTACACCCCTGTTTCTACTACTAGAACATTTATTTACACCCGTTTCTGCTATTAGAACATTTATTTACACCCCTGTTTCTACTATTAGAACATTTATTTTACACCCCTGTTTCTTCTACTAGAACATTTATTTACACCCCTGTCTCTACTATTAGAACATTTATTTTACACCCCTGTTTTTGCTAAAAGAACATTTATTTACGGCCCTGTTTCCGCTACTAGAACATTTATTTACACCCCTGTTTCTGCTATTAGAACATTTATTTTACACCCCTGTTTCCGCTACTAGAATATTTACTTACACCCCTGTTTCTGCTATTAGAACATCTATTTTACACCCCTGTTTCCACTACTAGAACATTTATTTACACCCCTGTTTCTGTTATTAGAACATTCATTTTACACCCCTGTTTCTGCTATTAGAACATTTATTTACACCCCTGTTTCTGCTACTAGAACATTTATTCAAACCCTTGTTTCTACTATTAGAACATTTATTTTACAACCCTGTTTCTGCTACTAAAGCATTTATTTACACCCCTGTTTCCGCTACTAGAACATTTATTTACACCCCTGTTTCTGCTATTAGAACATTTATTTTACACCCCTGTTTCTGCTATTAGAACATTTATTTTACACCCCTGTTTCTGCTATTAGAACATCTATTTTACACCACTGTTTCCACTACTAGAACATTTATTTACACCCCTGTTTTTGTTATTAGAACAGTTATTTTACACCCCTGTTTCTGCTACTAGAACATTTATTTACACCCCTGTTTCTGCTATTAGAACATTTATTTTACACCCCTGTTTCTGCTACTAGAACATTTATTTACAACCCTGTTTCTGCTATTAGAACATCTATTTTACACCCCTGTTTCCACTACTAGAACATTTATTTACACCCCTGTTTCTGCTACTAGAACACTTATTTACACCCCTGTTTCTGCTACTAGAACATTTATATACACCCCTGTTTCTGCTACTAGAACATTTATATATACCCCTGTTTCTGCTACTAGAACACTTATTTACACCCCTGTTTCTGCTACTAGAACACTTATTTACACCCCTGTTTCTGCTACTAGAACATTTATATATACCCCTGTTTCTGGTACTAGAACATTTATTTACACCCCTGTTTCTATTATTAGAACATTTATTTTACACCCCTGTTTCTGATACTAGAGCATTTATTTACACCCCTGTTTCGGCTACTAGAACATTTATTTACACCCCTGTTTCTGCTATTAGAACATTTATTTTACACCCCTGTTTCTGCTATTAGAACATTTATTTTACACCCCTGTTTCTGCTATTAGAACATCTATTTTAAACCCCTGTTTCCACTACTAGAACATTTATTTACACCGCTGTTTCTGTTATTAGAACATTTATTTACACTCGTTTTTGCTACTAGAACATTTATTTACACCCCTGTTTCCGCTACTAGAACATTTATTTACACCCCTGTTTCTGCTATTAGAACATTTATTTTCCACCCCTGTTTCTGCTATTAGAACATCTATTTTACACCCCTGTTTCCACTACTAGAACATTTATTTACACCCCTGTTTCTGTTATTAGAACATTTATTTACACTCGTTTTTGCTACTAGAACATTTATTTACACCCCTGTTTCCGCTACTAGAACATTTATTTACACCCCTGTTTCTGCAATTAGAACATTTATTTACAACCCTGTTTCTGCTATTAGAACATCTATTTTACACCCCTGTTTCCACTACTAGTACATTTAGTTACACCCCTTTTTCTGCTACTAGAACACTTATTTACACCCCTGTTTCTGGTACTAGAACATTTATTTACACCCCTGTTTCTGCTATTAGAACATTTATTTACACCCCTGTTTCTGCTACTAGAACATTTATTTACAACCCTGTTTCTGCTATTAGAACATCTATTTTACACCCCTGTTTCTGCTACTAGAACATTTATTTACACCCCTGTTTCTGCTACTAGAACATTTATTTACAACCCTGTTTCTGTTATTAGAACAGTTATTTTACACCCCTGTTTCTGCTACTAGAACATTTATTTACACCCCTGTTTCCGCTACTAGAACATTTATTTACACCCCTGTTTCTGCTATTAGAACATTTATTTTACACCCCTGTTTCTGCTTATAGAACATTTATTTACAACCCTGTTTCTGCTATTAGAACATCTATTTTACACCCCTGTTTCCACTACTAGAACATTTAGTTACACCCCTTTTTCTGCTACTAGAACACTTATTTACACCCCTGTTTCTGGTACTAGAACATTTATTTACACCCCTGTTTCTGCTACTAGAACATTTATTTACACCCGTTTCTGCTATTAGAACATTTATTTACACCCCTGTTTCTACTATTAGAACATTTATTTTACACCCCTGTTTCTTCTACTAGAACATTTATTTACACCCCTGTCTCTACTATTAGAACATTTATTTTACACCCCTGTTTTTGCTAAAAGAACATTTATTTACACCCCTGTTTCCGCTACTAGAACATTTATTTACACCCCTGTTTCTGCTATTAGAACATTTATTTTACACCCCTGTTTCCGCTACTAGAATATTTACTTACACCCCTGTTTCTGCTATTAGAACATCTATTTTACACCCCTGTTTCCACTACTAGAACATATCTTTACACCCCTGTTTCTGTTATTAGAACATTCATTTTACACCCCTGTTTCTGCTATTAGAACATCTATTTTACACCCCTGTTTCCACTACTAGAACATTTATTTACACCCCTGTTTCTGCTACTAGAACACTTATTTTACACCCCTGTTTCTGCTACTAGAACATTTATATACACCCCTGTTTCTGCTACTAGAACATTTATATATACCCCTGTTTCTGCTACTAGAACACTTATTTACACCCCTGTTTCTGCTACTAGAACACTTATTTACACCCCTGTTTCTGCTACTAGAACATTTATATATACCCCTGTTTCTGGTACTAGAACATTTATTTACACCCCTGTTTCTATTATTAGAACATTTATTTTACACCCCTGTTTCTGCTACTAGAGCATTTATTTACACCCCTGTTTCGGCTACTAGAACATTTATTTACACCCCTGTTTCTGCTATTAGAACATTTATTTTACACCCCTGTTTCTGCTATTAGAACATTTATTTTACACCCCTGTTTCTGCTATTAGAACATCTATTTTAAACCCCTGTTTCCACTACTAGAACATTTATTTACACCCCTGTTTCTGTTATTAGAACATTTATTTACACTCGTTTTTGCTACTAGAACATTTATTTACACCCCTGTTTCCGCTACTAGAACATTTATTTACACCCCTGTTTCTGCTATTAGAACATTTATTTTCCACCCCTGTTTCTGCTATTAGAACATCTATTTTACACCCCTGTTTCCACTACTAGAACATTTATTTACACCCCTGTTTCTGTTATTAGAACATTTATTTACAGTCGTTTTTGCTACTAGAACATTTATTTACACCCCTGTTTCCGCTACTAGAACATTTATTTACACCCCTGTTTCTGCAATTAGAACATTTATTTACAACCCTGTTTCTGCTATTAGAACATCTATTTTACACCCCTGTTTCCACTACTAGAACATTTAGTTACACCCCTTTTTCTGCTACTAGAACACTTATTTACACCCCTGTTTCTGGTACTAGAACATTTATTTACACCCCTGTTTCTGCTATTAGAACATTTATTTACACCCCTGTTTCTGCTACTAGAACATTTATTTACAACCCATTTTCTGCTATTAGAACATCTATTTTACACCCCTGTTTCTGCTACTAGAACATTTATTTACACCCCTGTTTCTGCTACTAGAACATTTATTTACAACCCTGTTTCTGTTATTAGAACAGTTATTTTACACCCCTGTTTCTGCTACTAGAACATTTATTTACACCCCTGTTTCCGCTACTAGAACATTTATTTACACCCCTGTTTCTGCTATTAGAACATTTATTTTACACCCCTGTTTCTGCTTATAGAACATTTATTTACAACCCTGTTTCTGCTATTAGAACATCTATTTTACACCCCTGTTTCCACTACTAGAACATTTAGTTACACCCCTTTTTCTGCTACTAGAACACTTACTTACACCCCTGTTTCTGGTACTAGAACATTTATTTACACCCCTGTTTCTGCTACTAGAACATTTATTTACACCCGTTTCTGCTATTAGAACATTTATTTACACCCCTGTTTCTACTATTAGAACATTTATTTTACACCCCTGTTTCTTCTACTAGAACATTTATTTACACCCCTGTCTCTACTATTAGAACATTTATTTTACACCCCTGTTTTTGCTAAAAGAACATTTATTTACACCCCTGTTTCCGCTACTAGAACATCTATTTACACCCCTGTTTCTGCTATTAGAACATTTATTTTACACCCCTGTTTCCGCTACTAGAATATTTACTTACACCCCTGTTTCTGCTATTAGAACATCTATTTTACACCCCTGTTTCCACTACTAGAACATTTCTTTACACCCCTGTTTCTGTTATTAGAACATTCATTTTACACCCCTGTTTCTGCTATTAGAACATTTATTTTACACCCCTGTTTCTGCTACTAGAACATTTATTTACACCCCTGTTTCCGCTACTAGAACATTTACTTACACCCCTGTTTCTGCTACTAGAACCTTTGTTTATACCCCTGTTTCCGCTACTAGAACATTTATTTACACCCCTGCATCTGCTATTAGAACATTTATTTTACACCCCTGTTTCTGCTAATAGAACAGTTATTTTACACCCCTGTTTCTGCTACTAGAAAATTTATTTACACCCCTGTTTCCGCTACTAGAACATTTATTTACACCCCTGTTTCTGCTACTAGAACACTTATTTACACCCCTGTTTCTGCTACTAGAACATTTATTTACACCCCTGTTTCTGCTTATAGAACATTTATTTACAACCCTGTTTCTGCTATTAGAACATCTATTTTACACCCCTGTTTCCACTACTAGAACATTTAGTTACACCCCTTTTTCTGCTACTAGAACACTTATTTACACCCCTGTTTCTGGTACTAGAACATTTATTTACACCCCTGTTTCTGCTACTAGAACATTTATTTACACCCGTTTCTGCTATTAGAACATTTATTTACACCCCTGTTTCTACTATTAGAACATTTATTTTACACCCCTGTTTCTTCTACAAGAACATTTATTTACACCCCTGTCTCTACTATTAGAACATTTATTTTACACCCCTGTTTTTGCTAAAAGAACATTTATTTACACCCCTGTTTCCGCTACTAGAACATTTATTTACACCCCTGTTTCTGCTATTAGAACATTTATTTTACACCCCTGTTTCCGCTACTAGAATATTTACTTACACCCGTTTCTGCTATTAGAACATCTATTTTACACCCCTGTTTCCACTACTAGAACATTTCTTTACACCCCTGTTTCTGTTATTAGAACATTCATTTTACACCCCTGTTTCTGCTATTAGAACATCTATTTTACACCCCTGTTTCCACTACTAGAACATTTATTTACACCCCTGTTTCTGCTACTAGAACACTTATTTTACACCCCTGTTTCTGCTACTAGAACATTTATATACACCCCTGTTTCTGCTACTAGAACATTTATATATACCCCTGTTTCTGCTACTAGAACACTTATTTACACCCCTGTTTCTGCTACTAGAACACTTATTTACACCCCTGTTTCTGCTACTAGAACATTTATATATACCCCTGTTTCTGGTACTAGAACATTTATTTACACCCCTGTTTCTATTATTAGAACATTTATTTTACACCCCTGTTTCTGCTACTAGAGCATTTATTTACACCCCTGTTTCGGCTACTAGAACATTTATTTACACCCCTGTTTCTGCTATTAGAACATTTATTTTACACCCCTGTTTCTGCTATTAGAACATTTATTTTACACCCCTGTTTCTGCTATTAGAACATCTATTTTAAACCCCTGTTTCCACTACTAGAACATTTATTTACACCCCTGTTTCTGTTATTAGAACATTTATTTACACTCGTTTTTGCTACTAGAACATTTATTTACACCCCTGTTTCCGCTACTAGAACATTTATTTACACCCCTGTTTCTGCTATTAGAACATTTATTTTCCACCCCTGTTTCTGCTATTAGAACATCTATTTTACACCCCTGTTTCCACTACTAGAACATTTATTTACACCCCTGTTTCTGTTATTAGAACATTTATTTACACTCGTTTTTGCTACTAGAACATTTATTTACACCCCTGTTTCCGCTACTAGAACATTTATTTACACCCCTGTTTCTGCAATTAGAACATTTATTTACAACCCTGTTTCTGCTATTAGAACATCTATTTTACACCCCTGTTTCTACTATTAGAACATTTATTTTACACCCCTGTTTCTGCTACTAGAGCATTTATTTACACCCCTGTTTCCGCTACTAGAACATTTATTTTACACCACTGTTTCTGCTATTAGAACATTTATTTTACACCCCTGTTTCTGCTATTAGAACATCTATTTTACACCCCTGTTTCCACTACTAGAACACTTATTTACACCCCTGTTTCTGCTACTAGAACACTTATTTACAGCCCTGTTTCTGCTACTAGAACATTTATATACACCCCTGTTTCCACTACTAGAACATTTATTTACACCCCTGTTTCTGCTACTAGAACATTTATTTACACCCCTGTTTCTGCTACTAGAACATTTATTTACACCCCTGTTTCTGCTATTAGAACATTTATTTTACACCCCTGTTTCTGCTACTAGAACATTTATTTACACCCCTGTTTCTGTTATTAGAACATTTATTTACACTCGTTTTTGCTACTAGAACATTTATTTACACCCCTGTTTCCGCTACCAGAACATTTATTTACACCCATGTTTCTGCTATTAGAACATTTATTTTCCACCCCTGTTTCTGCTATTAGAACATCTATTTTACACCCCTGTTTCCACTACTAGAACATTTGTTTACACCCCTGTTTTTGTTATTAGAACAGTTATTTTACACCCCTGTTTCTGCTACTAGAACATTTATTTACACCCCTGTTTCCGCTACTAGAACATTTATTTACACCCCTGTTTCTGCTATTAGAACATTTATTTTACACCCCTGTTTCTGCTATTAGAACATTTATTTTACACCCCTGTTTCTGCTATTAGAACATCTATTTTACACCCCTGTTTCCACTACTAGAACATTTAGTTACACCCCTTTTTCTGCTACTAGAACACTTATTTACACCCCTGTTTCTGGTACTAGAACATTTATTTACACCCCTGTTTCTACTACTAGAACATTTATTTACACCCGTTTCTGCTATTAGAACATTTATTTACACCCCTGTTTCTACTATTAGAACATTTATTTTACACCCCTGTTTCTTCTACTAGAACATTTATTTACACCCCTGTCTCTACTATTAGAACATTTATTTTACACCCCTGTTTTTGCTAAAAGAACATTTATTTACACCCCTGTTTCCGCTACTAGAACATTTATTTACACCCCTGTTTCTGCTATTAGAACATTTATTTTACACCCCTGTTTCCGCTACTAGAATATTTACTTACACCCCTGTTTCTGCTATTAGAACATCTATTTTACACCCCTGTTTCCACTACTAGAACATTTATTTACACCCCTGTTTCTGTTATTAGAACATTCATTTTACACCCCTGTTTCTGCTATTAGAACATTTATTTACACCCCTGTTTCTGCTACTAGAACATTTATTCAAACCCTTGTTTCTACTATTAGAACATTTATTTTACAACCCTGTTTCTGCTACTAAAGCATTTATTTACACCCCTGTTTCCGCTACTAGAACATTTATTTACACCCCTGTTTCTGCTATTAGAACATTTATTTTACACCCCTGTTTCTGCTATTAGAACATTTATTTTACACCCCTGTTTCTGCTATTAGAACATCTATTTTACACCCCTGTTTCCACTACTAGAACATTTATTTACACCCCTTTTTTTGTTATTAGAACAGTTATTTTACACCCCTGTTTCTGCTACTAGAACATTTATTTACACCCCTGTTTCTGCTATTAGAACATTTATTTTACACCCCTGTTTCTGCTACTAGAACATTTATTTACACCCCTGTTTCTGCTATTAGAACATCTATTTTACACCCCTGTTTCCACTACTAGAACATTTATTTACACCCCTGTTTCTGCTACTAGAACATTTATTTACACCCCTGTTTCTGCTACTAGAACACTTATTTACACCCCTGTTTCTGCTACTAGAACACTTATTTACACCCCTGTTTCTGCTACTAGAACATTTATATATACCCCTGTTTCTGGTACTAGAACATTTATTTACACCCCTGTTTCTATTATTAGAACATTTATTTTACACCCCTGTTTCTGCTACTAGAGCATTTATTTACACCCCTGTTTCGGCTACTAGAACATTTATTTACACCCCTGTTTCTGCTATTAGAACATTTATTTTACACCCCTGTTTCTGCTATTAGAACATTTATTTTACACCCCTGTTTCTGCTATTAGAACATCTATTTTAAACCCCTGTTTCCACTACTAGAACATTTATTTACACCCCTGTTTCTGTTATTAGAACATTTATTTACACTCGTTTTTGCTACTAGAACATTTATTTACACCCCTGTTTCCGCTACTAGAACATTTATTTACACCCCTGTTTCTGCTATTAGAACATCTATTTTAAACCCCTGTTTCTGCTATTAGAACATCTATTTTACACCCCTGTTTCCACTACTAGAACATTTATTTACACCCCTGTTTCTGTTATTAGAACATTTATTTACACTCGTTTTTGCTACTAGAACATTTATTTACACCCCTGTTTCCGCTACTAGAACATTTATTTACACCCCTGTTTCTGCAATTAGAACATTTATTTACAACCCTGTTTCTGCTATTAGAACATCTATTTTACACCCCTGTTTCCACTACTAGAACATTTAGTTACACCCCTTTTTCTGCTACTAGAACACTTATTTACACCCCTGTTTCTGGTACTAGAACATTTATTTACACCCCTGTTTCTGCTATTAGAACATTTATTTACACCCCTGTTTCTGCTACTAGAACATTTATTTACAACCCTGTTTCTGCTATTAGAACATCTATTTTACACCCCTGTTTCTGCTACTAGAACATTTATTTACACCCCTGTTTCTGCTACTAGAACATTTATTTACAACCCTGTTTCTGTTATTAGAACAGTTATTTTACACCCCTGTTTCTGCTACTAGAACATTTATTTACACCCCTGTTTCCGCTACTAGAACATTTATTTACACCCCTGTTTCTGCTATTAGAACATTTATTTTACACCCCTGTTTCTGCTACTAGAACATTTATTTACAACCCTGTTTCTGCTATTAGAACATCTATTTTACACCCCTGTTTCCACTACTAGAACATTTAGTTACACCCCTTTTTCTGCTACTAGAACACTTATTTACACCCCTGTTTCTGGTACTAGAACATTTATTTACACCCCTGTTTCTGCTACTAGAACATTTATTTACACCCGTTTCTGCTATTAGAACATTTATTTACACCCCTGTTTCTACTATTAGAACATTTATTTTACACCCCTGTTTCTTCTACTAGAACATTTATTTACACCCCTGTCTCTACTATTAGAACATTTATTTTACACCCCTGTTTTTGCTAAAAGAACATTTATTTACACCCCTGTTTCCGCTACTAGAACATTTATTTACACCCCTGTTTCTGCTATTAGAACATTTATTTTACACCCTTGTTTCCGCTACTAGAATATTTACTTACACCCCTGTTTCTGCTATTAGAACATCTATTTTACACCCCTGTTTCCACTACTAGAACATTTCTTTACACCCCTGTTTCTGTTATTAGAACATTCATTTTACACCCCTGTTTCTGCTATTAGAACATCTATTTTACACCCCTGTTTCCACTACTAGAACATTTATTTACACCCCTGTTTCTGCTACTAGAACACTTATTTTACACCCCTGTTTCTGCTACTAGAACATTTATATACACCCCTGTTTCTGCTACTAGAACATTTATATATACCCCTGTTTCTGCTACTAGAACACTTATTTACACCCCTGTTTCTGCTACTAGAACACTTATTTACACCCCTGTTTCTGCTACTAGAACATTTATATATACCGCTGTTTCTGGTACTAGAACATTTATTTACACCCCTGTTTCTATTATTAGAACATTTATTTTCACCCCTGTTTCTGCTACTAGAGCATTTATTTACACCCCTCTTTCGGCTACTAGAACATTTATTTACACCCCTGTTTCTGCTATTAGAACATTTATTTTACACCCCTGTTTCTGCTATTAGAACATTTATTTTACACCCCTGTTTCTGCTATTAGAACATCTATTTTAAACCCCTGTTTCCACTACTAGAACATTTATTTACACCCCTGTTTCTGTTATTAGAACATTTATTTACACTCGTTTTTGCTACTAGAACATTTATTTACACCCCTGTTTCCGCTACTAGAACATTTATTTACACCCCTGTTTCTGCTATTAGAACATTTATTTTCCACCCCTGTTTCTGCTATTAGAACATCTATTTTACACCCCTGTTTCCACTACTAGAACATTTATTTACAGCCCTGTTTCTGTTATTAGAACATTTATTTACACTCGTTTTTGCTACTAGAACATTTATTTACACCCCTGTTTCCGCTACTAGAACATTTATTTACACCCCTGTTTCTGCAATTAGAACATTTATTTACAACCCTGTTTCTGCTATTAGAACATCTATTTTACACCCCTGTTTCCACTACTAGAACATTTAGTTACACCCCTTTTTCTGCTACTAGAACACTTATTTACACCCCTGTTTCTGGTACTAGAACATTTATTTACACCCCTGTTTCTGCTATTAGAACATTTATTTACACCCCTGTTTCTGCTACTAGAACATTTATTTACAACCCTGTTTCTGCTATTAGAACATTTATTTACAACCCTGTTTCTGCTATTAGAACATCTATTTTACACCCCTGTTTCCACTCCTAGAACATTTAGTTACACCCCTTTTTCTGCTACTAGAACACTTATTTACACCCCTGTTTCTGGTACTAGAACATTTATTTACACCCCTGTTTCTGCTATTAGAACATTTATTTACACCCCTGTTTCTGCTACTAGAACATTTATTTACAACCCTGTTTCTGCTATTAGAACATCTATTTTGCACCCATGTTTCCACTACTAGAACATTTAGTTACACCCCTTTTTCTGCTACTAGAACACTTATTTACACCCCTGTTTCTGGTACTAGAACATTTATTTACACCCCTGTTTCTGCTACTAGAACATTTATTTACACCCGTTTCTGCTATTAGAACATTTATTTACACCCCTGTTTCTACTATTAGAACATTTATTTTACACCCCTGTTTCTTCTACTAGAACATTTATTTACACCCCTGTCTCTACTATTAGAACATTTATTTTACACCCCTGTTTTTGCTAAAAGAACATTTATTTACACCCCTGTTTCCGCTACTAGAACATTTATTTACACCCCTGTTTCTGCTATTAGAACATTTATTTTACACCCCTGTTTCCGCTACTAGAATATTTACTTACACCCCTGTTTCTGCTATTAGAACATCTATTTTACACCCCTGTTTCCACTACTAGAACATTTCTTTACACCCCTGTTTCTGTTATTAGAACATTCATTTTACACCCCTGTTTCTGCTATTAGAACATTTATTTTACACCCCTGTTTCTGCTACTAGAACATTTATTTACACCCCTGTTTCCGCTACTAGAACATTTACTTACACCCCTGTATCTGCTACTAGAACCTTTGTTTATACCCCTGTTTCCGCTACTAGAACATTTATTTACACCCCTGCTTCTGCTATTAGAACATTTATTTTACACCCCTGTTTCTGCTACTAGAACAGTTATTTTACACCCCTGTTTCTGCTACTAGAAAATTTATTTACACCCCTGTTTCCGCTACTAGAACATTTATTTACACCCCTGTTTCTGCTATTAGAACATTTATTTTACACCCCTGTTTCTGCTACTAGAACATTTATTTACAACCCTGTTTCTGCTATTAGAACATCTATTTTACACCCCTGTTTCCACTACTAGAACATTTAGTTACACCCCTTTTTCTGCTACTAGAACACTTATTTACACCCCTGTTTCTGGTACTAGAACATTTATTTACACCCCTGTTTCTGCTACTAGAACATTTATTTACACCCGTTTCTGCTATTAGAACATTTATTTACACCCCTGTTTCTACTATTAGAACATTTATTTTACACCCCTGTTTCTTCTACTAGAACATTTATTTACACCCCTGTCTCTACTATTAGAACATTTATTTTACACCCCTGTTTTTGCTAAAAGAACATTTATTTACACCCCTGTTTCCGCTACTAGAACATTTATTTACACCCCTGTTTCTGCTATTAGAACATTTATTTTACACCCCTGTTTCCGCTACTAGAATATTTACTTACACCCCTGTTTCTGCTATTAGAACATCTATTTTACACCCCTGTTTCCACTACTAGAACATTTATTTACACCCCTGTTTCTGTTATTAGAACATTCATTTTACACCCCTGTTTCTGCTATTAGAACATTTATTTTACACCCCTGTTTCTGCTACTAGAACATTTATTTACACCCCTGTTTCCGCTACTAGAACATTTACTTACACCCCTGTATCTGCTACTAGAACCTTTGTTTATACCCCTGTTTCCGCTACTAGAACATTTATTTACACCCCTGCTTCTGCTATTAGAACATTTATTTTACACCCCTGTTTCTGCTACTAGAACAGTTATTTTACACCCCTGTTTCTGCTACTAGAAAATTTATTTACACCCCTGTTTCCGCTACTAGAACATTTATTTACACCCCTGTTTCTGCTACTAGAACACTTATTTACACCCCTGTTTCTGCTACTAGAACATTTATTTACACCCCTGTTTCTGCTTATAGAACATTTATTTACAACCCTGTTTCTGCTATTAGAACATCTATTTTACACCCCTGTTTCCACTACTAGAACATTTAGTTACACCCCTTTTTCTGCTACTAGAACACTTATTTACACCCCTGTTTCTGGTACTAGAACATTTATTTACACCCCTGTTTCTGCTACTAGAACATTTATTTACACCCGTTTCTGCTATTAGAACATTTATTTACACCCCTGTTTCTACTATTAGAACATTTATTTTACACCCCTGTTTCTTCTACTAGAACATTTATTTACACCCCTGTCTCTACTATTAGAACATTTATTTTACACCCCTGTTTTTGCTAAAAGAACATTTATTTACACCCCTGTTTCCGCTACTAGAACATTTATTTACACCCCTGTTTCTGCTATTAGAACATTTATTTTACACCCCTGTTTCCGCTACTAGAATATTTACTTACACCCCTGTTTCTGCTATTAGAACATCTATTTTACACCCCTGTTTCCACTACTAGAACATTTCTTTACACCCCTGTTTCTGTTATTAGAACATTCATTTTACACCCCTGTTTCTGCTATTAGAACATCTATTTTACACCCCTGTTTCCACTACTAGAACATTTATTTACACCCCTGTTTCTGCTACTAGAACACTTATTTTACACCCCTGTTTCTGCTACTAGAACATTTATATACACCCCTGTTTCTGCTACTAGAACATTTATATATACCCCTGTTTCTGCTACTAGAACACTTATTTACACCCCTGTTTCTGCTACTAGAACACTTATTTACACCCCTGTTTCTGCTACTAGAACATTTATTTACACCCCTGTTTCTATTATTAGAACATTTATTTTACACCCCTGTTTCTGCTACTAGAGCATTTATTTACACCCCTGTTTCGGCTACTAGAACATTTATTTACACCCCTGTTTCTGCTATTAGAACATTTATTTTACACCCCTGTTTCTGCTATTAGAACATTTATTTTACACCCCTGTTTCTGCTATTAGAACATCTATTTTAAACCCCTGTTTCCACTACTAGAACATTTATTTACACCCCTGTTTCTGTTATTAGAACATTTATTTACAGTCGTTTTTGCTACTAGAACATTTATTTACACCCCTGTTTCCGCTACTAGAACATTTATTTACACCCCTGTTTCTGCTATTAGAACATTTATTTTCCACCCCTGTTTCTGCTATTAGAACATCTATTTTACACCCCTGTTTCCACTACTAGAACATTTATTTACACCCCTGTTTCTGTTATTAGAACATTTATTTACACTCGTTTTTGCTACTAGAACATTTATTTACACCCCTGTTTCCGCTACTAGAACATTTATTTACACCCCTGTTTCTGCAATTAGAACATTTATTTACAACCCTGTTTCTGCTATTAGAACATCTATTTTACACCCCTGTTTCCACTACTAGAACATTTAGTTACACCCCTTTTTCTGCTACTAGAACACTTATTTACACCCCTGTTTCTGGTACTAGAACATTTATTTACACCCTTGTTTCTGCTATTAGAACATTTATTTACACCCCTGTTTCTGCTACTAGAACATTTATTTACAACCCTGTTTCTGCTATTAGAACATCTATTTTACACCCCTGTTTCTGCTACTAGAACATTTATTTACACCCCTGTTTCTGCTACTAGAACATTTATTTACAACCCTGTTTCTGTTATTAGAACAGTTATTTTACACCCCTGTTTCTGCTACTAGAACATTTATTTACACCCCTGTTTCCGCTACTAGAACATTTATTTTCACCCCTGTTTCTGCTATTAGAACATTTATTTTACACCCCTGTTTCTGCTTATAGAACATTTATTTACAACCCTGTTTCTGCTATTAGAACATCTATTTTACACCCCTGTTTCCACTACTAGAACATTTAGTTACACCCCTTTTTCTGCTACTAGAACACTTATTTACACCCCTGTTTCTGGTACTAGAACATTTATTTACACCCCTGTTTCTGCTACTAGAACATTTATTTACACCCGTTTCTGCTATTAGAACATTTATTTACACCCCTGTTTCTACTATTAGAACATTTATTTTACACCCCTGTTTCTTCTACTAGAACATGTATTTACACCCCTGTTTCTACTATTAGAACATTTATTTTACACCCCTGTTTTTGCTAAAAGAACATTTATTTACACCCCTGTTTCCGCTACTAGAACATTTATTTACACCCCTGTTTCTGCTATTAGAACATTTATTTTACACCCCTGTTTCCGCTACTAGAATATTTACTTACACCCCTGTTTCTGCTATTAGAACATCTATTTTACACCCCTGTTTCCACTACTAGAACATTTCTTTACACCCCTGTTTCTGTTATTAGAACATTCATTTTACACCCCTGTTTCTGCTATTAGAACATTTATTTTACACCCCTGTTTCTGCTACTAGAACATTTATTTACACCCCTGTTTCCGCTACTAGAACATTTACTTACACCCCTGTTTCTGCTACTAGAACCTTTGTTTATACCCCTGTTTCCGCTACTAGAAAATTTATTTACACCCCTGTTTCCGCTACTAGAACATTTATTTACACCCCTGTTTCTGCTACTAGAACACTTATTTACACCCCTGTTTCTGCTACTAGAACATTTATTTACACCCCTGTTTATGCTATTAGAACATCTATTTTACACCCGTTTCCACTACTAGAACATTTATTTACACCCATGTTTCTGATACTAGAACACTTATTTACACCCCTGTTTCTGCTACTAGAACATTTATATACACCCCTGTTTCTGCTACTAGAACATTTATATATACCCCTGTTTCTGCTATTAGAATTACACCCCTGTTTCCACTACTAGAACATTTATTTACACCCCTGTTTCTGTTATTAGAACACTTATTTTACACCCCTGTTTCTGCTACTAGAACATTTATTTACACCCCTGTTTCCGCTACTAGAACATTTATTTACACCCCTGTTTCTGCTATTAGAACATTTATTTTACACCACTGTTTCTGCTACTAGAACATTTATTTACACCCGTTTCTGCTATTAGAACATCTATTTTACACCCCTGTTTCTGCTACTAGAACATTTATTTACACCCCTGTTTCTGCTACTAGAACACTTATTTACACCCCTGTTTCTGCTACTAGAACATTTATATACACCCCTGTTTCTGCTACTACAACATTTATATATACCCCTGTTTCTGCTACTAGAACACTTATTTACACCGCTGTTTCTGCTACTAGAACACTTATTTACACCGCTGTTTCTGCTCCTAGAACACTTATTTACACCCCTGTTTCTGCTAATAGAACATTTATTTACACCCGTTTCTGCTACTAGAACATTTATATATACCCCTGTTTCTGCTACTAGAACATTTATATATACCCCTGTTTCTGCTACTAGAACACTTGTTTACACCCCTGTTTCTGCTACTAGAACATTTATTTACACCCCTGTTTCTGCTACTAGAACATTTATTTACACCCCTGTTTCTGCTACTAGAACACTTATTTACACCCCTGTTTCTGCTACTAGAACATTTATATACACCCCTGTTTCTGTTATTAGAACACTTATTTTACACCCCTGTTTCTGCTACTAGAACATTTATTTACACCCCTGTTTCCGCTACTAGAACATTTATTTACACCCCTGTTTCTGCTATTAGAACATTTATTTTACACCCCTGTTTCTGCTACTAGAACATTTATTTACACCCGTTTCTGCTATTAGAACATCTATTTTACACCCCTGTTTCTGCTACTAGAACATTTATTTACACCCCTGTTTCTGCTACTAGAACACTTATTTACACCCCTGTTTCTGCTACTAGAACATTTATATACACCCCTGTTTCTGCTACTAGAACATTTATATATACCCCTGTTTCTGCTACTAGAACACTTATTTACACCGCTGTTTCTGCTACTAGAACACTTATTTACACCGCTGTTTCTGCTCCTAGAACATTTATTTACACCCCTGTTTCCGCTACTAGAACATTTACATACACCCCTGTTTCTGCTACTAGAACATTTATATATACCCTGTTTCTGCTACTAGAACACTTATTTACACCGCTGTTTCTGCTACTAGAACACTTATTTACACCGCTGTTTCTGCTCCTAGAACACTTGTTTACACCCCTGTTTCTGCTACTAGAACATTTATTTACACCCCTGTTTCTCCTACTGGAACATTTATTTACACCCCTGTTTCTGCTACTAGAACACTTATTTACACCCCGGTTTCTGCTACTAGAACATTTATATATATCCCTTTTTCTGCTGCTAGAACACTTGCTTACACCCCTGTTTTTGCTACTAGAACATTTATTTACACCCCTGTTTCTGCTACTAGAACATTTATTTACAGCCCTGTTTCTGTTACTAGAACACTTATTTACACCCCTGTTTCTGCTACTAGAACATTTATATATACCCCTGTTTCTGCTACTAGAACACTTATTTGCACCCCTGTTTCTGCTACTAGAACACTTATTTACATCCCGTTTTCTGCTATGAGAACATCTATTTTACACCCCTGTTTCTGCTACTAGAACATTTATTTACACCCCTGTTTCTGTTACTGGAGCATTTATTTACACCCCTGATTCTGCTACTAGAACATTTATATATACCCCTGTTTCTGCTACTAGAACATTTATTTACACCCCTGTTTCTGCTATTAGAACATTTATTTTACACCCCTGTTTCTGCTACTAGAACATTTATTTACACCCCTGTTTCCGCTACTAGAACATTTACTTACACCCCTGTTTCTGCTACTAGAACCTTTGTTTATACCCCTGTTTCCGCTACTAGAACATTTTTTACACCGCTGCTTCTGCTATTAGAACATTTATTTTACACCCCTGTTTCTGCTACTAGAACAGTTATTTTACACCCCTGTTTCTGCTACTAGAAAATTTATTTACACCCCTGTTTCCGCTACTAGAACATTTATTTACACCCCTGTTTCTGCTACTAGAACACTTATTTACACCCCTGTTTCTGCTACTAGAACATTTATTTACACCCCTGTTTCTGCTATTAGAACATCTATTTTACACCCGTTTCCACTACTAGAACATTTATTTACACCCGTGTTTCTGATACTAGAACACTTATTTACACCCCTGTTTCTGCTACTAGAACATTTATATACACCCCTGTTTCTGCTACTAGAACATTTATATATACCCCTGTTTCTGCTATTAGAATTACACCCCTGTTTCCACTACTAGAACATTTATTTACACCCCTGTTTCTGTTATTAGAACACTTATTTTACACCCCTGTTTCTGCTACTAGAACATTTATTTACACCCCTGTTTTCGCTACTAGAACATTTATTTACACCCCTGTTTCTGCTATTAGAACATTTATTTTACACCCCTGTTTCTGCTACTAGAACATTTATTTACACCCGTTTCTGCTATTAGAACATCTATTTTACACCCCTGTTTCTGCTACTAGAACATTTATTTACACCCCTGTTTCTGCTACTAGAACACTTATTTACACCCCTGTTTCTGCTACTAGAACATTTATATACACCCCTGTTTCTGCTACTAGAACATTTATATATACCCCTGTTTCTGCTACTAGAACACTTTTTAACACCGCTGTTTCTGCTACTAGAACACTTATTTACACCGCTGTTTCTGCTCCTAGAACACTTATTTACACCCCTGTTTCCGCTACTAGAACATTTATATATACCCCAGTTTCCGGTACTAGAACATTTATTTACACCCCTGTTTCTGCTAATAGAACATTTATTTACACCCGTTTCTGCTACTAGAACATTTATATATACCCCTGTTTCTGCTACTAGAACATTTATATATACCCCTGTTTCTGCTACTAGAACACTTGTTTACACCCCTGTTTCTGCTACTAGAACATTTATTTGCACCCCTGTTTCTTCTACTAGAACATTTATTTACACCCCTGTCTCTACTATTAGAACATTTATTTTACACCCCTGTTTTTGCTAAAAGAACATTTATTTACACCCCTGTTTCTGCTATTAGAACATCTATTTTACACCCCTGTTTCCACTACTAGAACATTTATTTACACCCCTGTTTTTGTTATTAGAACAGTTATTTTACACCCCTGTTTCTGCTACTAGAACATTTATTTACACCCCTGTTTCTGCTATTAGAACATTTATTTTACACCCCTGTTTCTGCTACTAGAACATTTATTTACACCCCTGTTTCTGCTATTAGAACATCTATTTTACACCCCTGTTTCCACTACTAGAACATTTATTTACACCCCTGTTTCTGCTACTAGAACACTTATTTACACCCCTGTTTCTGCTACTAGAACATTTATATACACCCCTGTTTCTGCTACTAGAACATTTATATATACCCCCGTTTCTGCTACTAGAACACTTATTTACACCCCTGTTTCTGCTACTATAACACTTATTTACACCCCTGTTTCTGCTACTAGAACATTTATATATACCCCTGTTTCTGGTACTAGAACATTTATTTACACCCCTGTTTCTATTATTAGAACATTTATTTTACACCCCTGTTTCTGCTACTAGAGCATTTATTTACACCCCTGTTTCGGCTACTAGAACATTTATTTACACCCCTGTTTCTGCTATTAGAACATTTATTTTACACCCCTGTTTCTGCTATTAGAACATTTATTTTACACCCCTGTTTCTGCTATTAGAACATCTATTTTAAACCCCTGTTTCCACTACTAGAACATTTATTTACACCCCTGTTTCTGTTATTAGAACATTTATTTACACTCGTTTTTGCTACTAGAACATTTATTTACACCCCTGTTTCCGCTACTAGAACATTTATTTACACCCGTTTCTGCTATTAGAACATTTATTTTCCACCCCTGTTTCTGCTATTAGAACATCTATTTTACACCCCTGTTTCCACTACTAGAACATTTATTTACACCCCTGTTTCTGTTATTAGAACATTTATTTACACTCGTTTTTGCTACTAGAACATTTATTTACACCCCTGTTTCCGCTACTAGAACATTTATTTACACCCCTGTTTCTGCTATTAGAACATTTATTTACACCCCTGTTTCCGCTACTAGAACATTTATTTACACCCCTGTTTCTGCTATTAGAACATTTATTTTACACCCCTGTTTCTGCAATTAGAACATTTATTTACAACCCTGTTTCTGCTATTAGAACATCTATTTTACACCCCTGTTTCCACTACTAGAACATTTAGTTACACCCCTTTTTCTGCTACTAGAACACTTATTTACACCCCTGTTTCTGGTACTAGAACATTTATTTACACCCCTGTTTCTGCTATTAGAACATTTATTTACACCCCTGTTTCTGCTACTAGAACATTTATTTACAACCCTGTTTCTGCTATTAGAACATCTATTTTACACCCCTGTTTCTGCTACTAGAACATTTATTTACACCCCTGTTTCTGCTACTAGAACATTTATTTACAACCCTGTTTCTGTTATTAGAACATTTATTTACACCCCTGTTTCTACTATTAGAACATTTATTTTACACCCCTGTTTCTACTATTAGAACATTTATTTTACACCCCTGTTTCTTCTACTAGAACATTTATTTACACCCCTGTCTCTACTATTAGAACATTTATTTTACACCCCTGTTTCTTCTACTAGAACATTTATTTACACCCCTGTCTCTACTATTAGAACATTTATTTTACACCCCTGTTTTTGCTAAAAGAACATTTATTTACACCCCTGTTTCCGCTACTAGAACATTTATTTACACCCCTGTTTCTGCTATTAGAACATTTATTTTACACCCTTGTTTCCGCTACTAGAATATTTACTTACACCCCTGTTTCTGCTATTAGAACATCTATTTTACACCCCTGTTTCCACTACTAGAACATTTCTTTACACCCCTGTTTCTGTTATTAGAACATTCATTTTACACCCCTGTTTCTGCTATTAGAACATCTATTTTACACCCCTGTTTCCACTACTAGAACATTTATTTACACCCCTGTTTCTGCTACTAGAACACTTATTTTACACCCCTGTTTCTGCTACTAGAACATTTATATACACCCCTGTTTCTGCTACTAGAACATTTATATATACCCCTGTTTCTGCTACTAGAACACTTATTTACACCCCTGTTTCTGCTACTAGAACACTTATTTACACCCCTGTTTCTGCTACTAGAACATTTATATATACCGCTGTTTCTGGTACTAGAACATTTATTTACACCCCTGTTTCTATTATTAGAACATTTATTTTACACCCCTGTTTCTGCTACTAGAGCATTTATTTACACCCCTCTTTCGGCTACTAGAACATTTATTTACACCCCTGTTTCTGCTATTAGAACATTTATTTTACACCCCTGTTTCTGCTATTAGAACATTTATTTTACACCCCTGTTTCTGCTATTAGAACATCTATTTTAAACCCCTGTTTCCACTACTAGAACATTTATTTACACCCCTGTTTCTGTTATTAGAACATTTATTTACACTCGTTTTTGCTACTAGAACATTTATTTACACCCCTGTTTCCGCTACTAGAACATTTATTTACACCCCTGTTTCTGCTATTAGAACATTTATTTTCCACCCCTGTTTCTGCTATTAGAACATCTATTTTACACCCCTGTTTCCACTACTAGAACATTTATTTACACCCCTGTTTCTGTTATTAGAACATTTATTTACACTCGTTTTTGCTACTAGAACATTTATTTACACCCCTGTTTCCGCTACTAGAACATTTATTTACACCCCTGTTTCTGCAATTAGAACATTTATTTACAACCCTGTTTCTGCTATTAGAACATCTATTTTACACCCCTGTTTCCACTACTAGAACATTTAGTTACACCCCTTTTTCTGCTACTAGAACACTTATTTACACCCCTGTTTCTGGTACTAGAACATTTATTTACACCCCTGTTTCTGCTATTAGAACATTTATTTACACCCCTGTTTCTGCTACTAGAACATTTATTTACAACCCTGTTTCTGCTATTAGAACATTTATTTACAACCCTGTTTCTGCTATTAGAACATCTATTTTACACCCCTGTTTCCACTACTAGAACATTTAGTTACACCCCTTTTTCTGCTACTAGAACACTTATTTACACCCCTGTTTCTGGTACTAGAACATTTATTTACACCCCTGTTTCTGCTATTAGAACATTTATTTACACCCCTGTTTCTGCTACTAGAACATTTATTTACAACCCTGTTTCTGCTATTAGAACATCTATTTTGCACCCATGTTTCCACTACTAGAACATTTAGTTACACCCCTTTTTCTGCTACTAGAACACTTATTTACACCCCTGTTTCTGGTACTAGAACATTTATTTACACCCCTGTTTCTGCTACTAGAACATTTATTTACACCCGTTTCTGCTATTAGAACATTTATTTACACCCCTGTTTCTACTATTAGAACATTTATTTTACACCCCTGTTTCTTCTACTAGAACATTTATTTACACCCCTGTCTCTACTATTAGAACATTTATTTTACACCCCTGTTTTTGCTAAAAGAACATTTATTTACACCCCTGTTTCCGCTACTAGAACATTTATTTACACCCCTGTTTCTGCTATTAGAACATTTATTTTACACCCCTGTTTCCGCTACTAGAATATTTACTTACACCCCTGTTTCTGCTATTAGAACATCTATTTTACACCCCTGTTTCCACTACTAGAACATTTCTTTACACCCCTGTTTCTGTTATTAGAACATTCATTTTACACCCCTGTTTCTGCTATTAGAACATTTATTTTACACCCCTGTTTCTGCTACTAGAACATTTATTTACACCCCTGTTTCCGCTACTAGAACATTTACTTACACCCCTGTATCTGCTACTAGAACCTTTGTTTATACCCCTGTTTCCGCTACTAGAACATTTATTTACACCCCTGCTTCTGCTATTAGAACATTTATTTTACACCCCTGTTTCTGCTACTAGAACAGTTATTTTACACCCCTGTTTCTGCTACTAGAAAATTTATTTACACCCCTGTTTCCGCTACTAGAACATTTATTTACACCCCTGTTTCTGCTATTAGAACATTTATTTTACACCCCTGTTTCTGCTACTAGAACATTTATTTACAACCCTGTTTCTGCTATTAGAACATCTATTTTACACCCCTGTTTCCACTACTAGAACATTTAGTTACACCCCTTTTTCTGCTACTAGAACACTTATTTACACCCCTGTTTCTGGTACTAGAACATTTATTTACACCCCTGTTTCTGCTACTAGAACATTTATTTACACCCGTTTCTGCTATTAGAACATTTATTTACACCCCTGTTTCTACTATTAGAACATTTATTTTACACCCCTGTTTCTTCTACTAGAACATTTATTTACACCCCTGTCTCTACTATTAGAACATTTATTTTACACCCCTGTTTTTGCTAAAAGAACATTTATTTACACCCCTGTTTCCGCTACTAGAACATTTATTTACACCCCTGTTTCTGCTATTAGAACATTTATTTTACACCCCTGTTTCCGCTACTAGAATATTTACTTACACCCCTGTTTCTGCTATTAGAACATCTATTTTACACCCCTGTTTCCACTACTAGAACATTTCTTTACACCCCTGTTTCTGTTATTAGAACATTCATTTTACACCCCTGTTTCTGCTATTAGAACATTTATTTTACACCCCTGTTTCTGCTACTAGAACATTTATTTACACCCCTGTTTCCGCTACTAGAACATTTACTTACACCCCTGTATCTGCTACTAGAACCTTTGTTTATACCCCTGTTTCCGCTACTAGAACATTTATTTACACCCCTGCTTCTGCTATTAGAACATTTATTTTACACCCCTGTTTCTGCTACTAGAACAGTTATTTTACACCCCTGTTTCTGCTACTAGAAAATTTATTTACACCCCTGTTTCCGCTACTAGAACATTTATTTACACCCCTGTTTCTGCTACTAGAACACTTATTTACACCCCTGTTTCTGCTACTAGAACATTTATTTACACCCCTGTTTCTGCTTATAGAACATTTATTTACAACCCTGTTTCTGCTATTAGAACATCTATTTTACACCCCTGTTTCCACTACTAGAACATTTAGTTACACCCCTTTTTCTGCTACTAGAACACTTATTTACACCCCTGTTTCTGGTACTAGAACATTTATTTACACCCCTGTTTCTGCTACTAGAACATTTATTTACACCCGTTTCTGCTATTAGAACATTTATTTACACCCCTGTTTCTACTATTAGAACATTTATTTTACACCCCTGTTTCTTCTACTAGAACATTTATTTACACCCCTGTCTCTACTATTAGAACATTTATTTTACACCCCTGTTTTTGCTAAAAGAACATTTATTTACACCCCTGTTTCCGCTACTAGAACATTTATTTACACCCCTGTTTCTGCTATTAGAACATTTATTTTACACCCCTGTTTCCGCTACTAGAATATTTACTTACACCCCTGTTTCTGCTATTAGAACATCTATTTTACACCCCTGTTTCCACTACTAGAACATTTCTTTACACCCCTGTTTCTGTTATTAGAACATTCATTTTACACCCCTGTTTCTGCTATTAGAACATCTATTTTACACCCCTGTTTCCACTACTAGAACATTTATTTACACCCCTGTTTCTGCTACTAGAACACTTATTTTACACCCCTGTTTCTGCTACTAGAACATTTATATACACCCCTGTTTCTGCTACTAGAACATTTATATATACCCCTGTTTCTGCTACTAGAACACTTATTTACACCCCTGTTTCTGCTACTAGAACACTTATTTACACCCCTGTTTCTGCTACTAGAACATTTATTTACACCCCTGTTTCTATTATTAGAACATTTATTTTACACCCCTGTTTCTGCTACTAGAGCATTTATTTACACCCCTGTTTCGGCTACTAGAACATTTATTTACACCCCTGTTTCTGCTATTAGAACATTTATTTTACACCCCTGTTTCTGCTATTAGAACATTTATTTTACACCCCTGTTTCTGCTATTAGAACATCTATTTTAAACCCCTGTTTCCACTACTAGAACATTTATTTACACCCCTGTTTCTGTTATTAGAACATTTATTTACACTCGTTTTTGCTACTAGAACATTTATTTACACCCCTGTTTCCGCTACTAGAACATTTATTTACACCCCTGTTTCTGCTATTAGAACATTTATTTTCCACCCCTGTTTCTGCTATTAGAACATCTATTTTACACCCCTGTTTCCACTACTAGAACATTTATTTACACCCCTGTTTCTGTTATTAGAACATTTATTTACACTCGTTTTTGCTACTAGAACATTTATTTACACCCCTGTTTCCGCTACTAGAACATTTATTTACACCCCTGTTTCTGCAATTAGAACATTTATTTACAACCCTGTTTCTGCTATTAGAACATCTATTTTACACCCCTGTTTCCACTACTAGAACATTTAGTTACACCCCTTTTTCTGCTACTAGAACACTTATTTACACCCCTGTTTCTGGTACTAGAACATTTATTTACACCCTTGTTTCTGCTATTAGAACATTTATTTACACCCCTGTTTCTGCTACTAGAACATTTATTTACAACCCTGTTTCTGCTATTAGAACATCTATTTTACACCCCTGTTTCTGCTACTAGAACATTTATTTACACCCCTGTTTCTGCTACTAGAACATTTATTTACAACCCTGTTTCTGTTATTAGAACAGTTATTTTACACCCCTGTTTCTGCTACTAGAACATTTATTTACACCCCTGTTTCCGCTACTAGAACATTTATTTTCACCCCTGTTTCTGCTATTAGAACATTTATTTTACACCCCTGTTTCTGCTTATAGAACATTTATTTACAACCCTGTTTCTGCTATTAGAACATCTATTTTACACCCCTGTTTCCACTACTAGAACATTTAGTTACACCCCTTTTTCTGCTACTAGAACACTTATTTACACCCCTGTTTCTGGTACTAGAACATTTATTTACACCCCTGTTTCTGCTACTAGAACATTTATTTACACCCGTTTCTGCTATTAGAACATTTATTTACACCCCTGTTTCTACTATTAGAACATTTATTTTACACCCCTGTTTCTTCTACTAGAACATGTATTTACACCCCTGTTTCTACTATTAGAACATTTATTTTACACCCCTGTTTTTGCTAAAAGAACATTTATTTACACCCCTGTTTCCGCTACTAGAACATTTATTTACACCCCTGTTTCTGCTATTAGAACATTTATTTTACACCCCTGTTTCCGCTACTAGAATATTTACTTACACCCCTGTTTCTGCTATTAGAACATCTATTTTACACCCCTGTTTCCACTACTAGAACATTTCTTTACACCCCTGTTTCTGTTATTAGAACATTCATTTTACACCCCTGTTTCTGCTATTAGAACATTTATTTTACACCCCTGTTTCTGCTACTAGAACATTTATTTACACCCCTGTTTCCGCTACTAGAACATTTACTTACACCCCTGTTTCTGCTACTAGAACCTTTGTTTATACCCCTGTTTCCGCTACTAGAAAATTTATTTACACCCCTGTTTCCGCTACTAGAACATTTATTTACACCCCTGTTTCTGCTACTAGAACACTTATTTACACCCCTGTTTCTGCTACTAGAACATTTATTTACACCCCTGTTTATGCTATTAGAACATCTATTTTACACCCGTTTCCACTACTAGAACATTTATTTACACCCATGTTTCTGATACTAGAACACTTATTTACACCCCTGTTTCTGCTACTAGAACATTTATATACACCCCTGTTTCTGCTACTAGAACATTTATATATACCCCTGTTTCTGCTATTAGAATTACACCCCTGTTTCCACTACTAGAACATTTATTTACACCCCTGTTTCTGTTATTAGAACACTTATTTTACACCCCTGTTTCTGCTACTAGAACATTTATTTACACCCCTGTTTCCGCTACTAGAACATTTATTTACACCCCTGTTTCTGCTATTAGAACATTTATTTTACACCACTGTTTCTGCTACTAGAACATTTATTTACACCCGTTTCTGCTATTAGAACATCTATTTTACACCCCTGTTTCTGCTACTAGAACATTTATTTACACCCCTGTTTCTGCTACTAGAACACTTATTTACACCCCTGTTTCTGCTACTAGAACATTTATATACACCCCTGTTTCTGCTACTACAACATTTATATATACCCCTGTTTCTGCTACTAGAACACTTATTTACACCGCTGTTTCTGCTACTAGAACACTTATTTACACCGCTGTTTCTGCTCCTAGAACACTTATTTACACCCCTGTTTCTGCTAATAGAACATTTATTTACACCCGTTTCTGCTACTAGAACATTTATATATACCCCTGTTTCTGCTACTAGAACATTTATATATACCCCTGTTTCTGCTACTAGAACACTTGTTTACACCCCTGTTTCTGCTACTAGAACATTTATTTACACCCCTGTTTCTGCTACTAGAACATTTATTTACACCCCTGTTTCTGCTACTAGAACACTTATTTACACCCCTGTTTCTGCTACTAGAACATTTATATACACCCCTGTTTCTGTTATTAGAACACTTATTTTACACCCCTGTTTCTGCTACTAGAACATTTATTTACACCCCTGTTTCCGCTACTAGAACATTTATTTACACCCCTGTTTCTGCTATTAGAACATTTATTTTACACCCCTGTTTCTGCTACTAGAACATTTATTTACACCCGTTTCTGCTATTAGAACATCTATTTTACACCCCTGTTTCTGCTACTAGAACATTTATTTACACCCCTGTTTCTGCTACTAGAACACTTATTTACACCCCTGTTTCTGCTACTAGAACATTTATATACACCCCTGTTTCTGCTACTAGAACATTTATATATACCCCTGTTTCTGCTACTAGAACACTTATTTACACCGCTGTTTCTGCTACTAGAACACTTATTTACACCGCTGTTTCTGCTCCTAGAACATTTATTTACACCCCTGTTTCCGCTACTAGAACATTTACATACACCCCTGTTTCTGCTACTAGAACATTTATATATACCCTGTTTCTGCTACTAGAACACTTATTTACACCGCTGTTTCTGCTACTAGAACACTTATTTACACCGCTGTTTCTGCTCCTAGAACACTTGTTTACACCCCTGTTTCTGCTACTAGAACATTTATTTACACCCCTGTTTCTCCTACTGGAACATTTATTTACACCCCTGTTTCTGCTACTAGAACACTTATTTACACCCCGGTTTCTGCTACTAGAACATTTATATATATCCCTTTTTCTGCTGCTAGAACACTTGCTTACACCCCTGTTTTTGCTACTAGAACATTTATTTACACCCCTGTTTCTGCTACTAGAACATTTATTTACAGCCCTGTTTCTGTTACTAGAACACTTATTTACACCCCTGTTTCTGCTACTAGAACATTTATATATACCCCTGTTTCTGCTACTAGAACACTTATTTGCACCCCTGTTTCTGCTACTAGAACACTTATTTACATCCCGTTTTCTGCTATGAGAACATCTATTTTACACCCCTGTTTCTGCTACTAGAACATTTATTTACACCCCTGTTTCTGTTACTGGAGCATTTATTTACACCCCTGATTCTGCTACTAGAACATTTATATATACCCCTGTTTCTGCTACTAGAACATTTATTTACACCCCTGTTTCTGCTATTAGAACATTTATTTTACACCCCTGTTTCTGCTACTAGAACATTTATTTACACCCCTGTTTCCGCTACTAGAACATTTACTTACACCCCTGTTTCTGCTACTAGAACCTATGTTTATACCCCTGTTTCCGCTACTAGAACATTTTTTACACCGCTGCTTCTGCTATTAGAACATTTATTTTACACCCCTGTTTCTGCTACTAGAACAGTTATTTTACACCCCTGTTTCTGCTACTAGAAAATTTATTTACACCCCTGTTTCCGCTACTAGAACATTTATTTACACCCCTGTTTCTGCTACTAGAACACTTATTTACACCCCTGTTTCTGCTACTAGAACATTTATTTACACCCCTGTTTCTGCTATTAGAACATCTATTTTACACCCGTTTCCACTACTAGAACATTTATTTACACCCGTGTTTCTGATACTAGAACACTTATTTACACCCCTGTTTCTGCTACTAGAACATTTATATACACCCCTGTTTCTGCTACTAGAACATTTATATATACCCCTGTTTCTGCTATTAGAATTACACCCCTGTTTCCACTACTAGAACATTTATTTACACCCCTGTTTCTGTTATTAGAACACTTATTTTACACCCCTGTTTCTGCTACTAGAACATTTATTTACACCCCTGTTTCCGCTACTAGAACATTTATTTACACCCCTGTTTCTGCTATTAGAACATTTATTTTACACCCCTGTTTCTGCTACTAGAACATTTATTTACACCCGTTTCTGCTATTAGAACATCTATTTTACACCCCTGTTTCTGCTACTAGAACATTTATTTACACCCCTGTTTCTGCTACTAGAACACTTATTTACACCCCTGTTTCTGCTACTAGAACATTTATATACACCCCTGTTTCTGCTACTAGAACATTTATATATACCCCTGTTTCTGCTACTAGAACACTTTTTAACACCGCTGTTTCTGCTACTAGAACACTTATTTACACCGCTGTTTCTGCTCCTAGAACACTTATTTACACCCCTGTTTCCGCTACTAGAACATTTATATATACCCCAGTTTCCGGTACTAGAACATTTATTTACACCCCTGTTTCTGCTAATAGAACATTTATTTACACCCGTTTCTGCTACTAGAACATTTATATATACCCCTGTTTCTGCTACTAGAACATTTATATATACCCCTGTTTCTGCTACTAGAACACTTGTTTACACCCCTGTTTCTGCTACTAGAACATTTATTTGCACCCCTGTTTCTTCTACTAGAACATTTATTTACACCCCTGTCTCTACTATTAGAACATTTATTTTACACCCCTGTTTTTGCTAAAAGAACATTTATTTACACCCCTGTTTCTGCTATTAGAACATCTATTTTACACCCCTGTTTCCACTACTAGAACATTTATTTACACCCCTGTTTTTGTTATTAGAACAGTTATTTTACACCCCTGTTTCTGCTACTAGAACATTTATTTACACCCCTGTTTCTGCTATTAGAACATTTATTTTACACCCCTGTTTCTGCTACTAGAACATTTATTTACACCCCTGTTTCTGCTATTAGAACATCTATTTTACACCCCTGTTTCCACTACTAGAACATTTATTTACACCCCTGTTTCTGCTACTAGAACACTTATTTACACCCCTGTTTCTGCTACTAGAACATTTATATACACCCCTGTTTCTGCTACTAGAACATTTATATATACCCCCGTTTCTGCTACTAGAACACTTATTTACACCCCTGTTTCTGCTACTATAACACTTATTTACACCCCTGTTTCTGCTACTAGAACATTTATATATACCCCTGTTTCTGGTACTAGAACATTTATTTACACCCCTGTTTCTATTATTAGAACATTTATTTTACACCCCTGTTTCTGCTACTAGAGCATTTATTTACACCCCTGTTTCGGCTACTAGAACATTTATTTACACCCCTGTTTCTGCTATTAGAACATTTATTTTACACCCCTGTTTCTGCTATTAGAACATTTATTTTACACCCCTGTTTCTGCTATTAGAACATCTATTTTAAACCCCTGTTTCCACTACTAGAACATTTATTTACACCCCTGTTTCTGTTATTAGAACATTTATTTACACTCGTTTTTGCTACTAGAACATTTATTTACACCCCTGTTTCCGCTACTAGAACATTTATTTACACCCCTGTTTCTGCTATTAGAACATTTATTTTCCACCCCTGTTTCTGCTATTAGAACATCTATTTTACACCCCTGTTTCCACTACTAGAACATTTATTTACACCCCTGTTTCTGTTATTAGAACATTTATTTACACTCGTTTTTGCTACTAGAACATTTATTTACACCCCTGTTTCCGCTACTAGAACATTTATTTACACCCCTGTTTCTGCTATTAGAACATTTATTTACACCCCTGTTTCCGCTACTAGAACATTTATTTACACCCCTGTTTCTGCTATTAGAACATTTATTTTACACCCCTGTTTCTGCAATTAGAACATTTATTTACAACCCTGTTTCTGCTATTAGAACATCTATTTTACACCCCTGTTTCCACTACTAGAACATTTAGTTACACCCCTTTTTCTGCTACTAGAACACTTATTTACACCCCTGTTTCTGGTACTAGAACATTTATTTACACCCCTGTTTCTGCTATTAGAACATTTATTTACACCCCTGTTTCTGCTACTAGAACATTTATTTACAACCCTGTTTCTGCTATTAGAACATCTATTTTACACCCCTGTTTCTGCTACTAGAACATTTATTTACACCCCTGTTTCTGCTACTAGAACATTTATTTACAACCCTGTTTCTGTTATTAGAACAGTTATTTTACACCCCTGTTTCTGCTACTAGAACATTTATTTACACCCCTGTTTCCGCTACTAGAACATTTATTTACACCCCTGTTTCTGCTATTAGAACATTTATTTTACACCCCTGTTTCTGCTACTAGAACATTTATTTACAACCCTGTTTCTGCTATTAGAACATCTATTTTACACCCCTGTTTTTGTTATTAGAACAGTTATTTTACACCCCTGTTTCTGCTACTAGAACATTTATTTACACCCCTGTTTCTGCTATTAGAACATTTATTTTACACCCCTGTTTCTGCTACTAGAACATTTATTTACACCCCTGTTTCTGCTATTAGAACATCTATTTTACACCCCTGTTTCCACTACTAGAACATTTATTTACACCCCTGTTTCTGCTACTAGAACATTTATATACACCCCTGTTTCTGCTACTAGAACATTTATATATACCCCTGTTTCTGCTACTAGAACACTTATTTACACCCCTGTTTCTGCTACTAGAACACTTATTTACACCCCTGTTTCTGCTACTAGAACATTTATATATACCCCTGTTTCTGGTACTAGAACATTTATTTACACCCCTGTTTCTATTATTAGAACATTTATTTTACACCCCTGTTTCTGCTACTAGAGCATTTATTTACACCCCTGTTTCGGCTACTAGAACATTTATTTACACCCCTGTTTCTGCTATTAGAACATTTATTTTACACCCCTGTTTCTGCTATTAGAACATTTATTTTACACCCCTGTTTCTGCTATTAGAACATCTATTTTAAACCCCTGTTTCCACTACTAGAACATTTATTTACACCCCTGTTTCTGTTATTAGAACATTTATTTACACTCGTTTTTGCTACTAGAACATTTATTTACACCCCTGTTTCCGCTACTAGAACATTTATTTACACCCCTGTTTCTGCTATTAGAACATTTATTTTCCACCCCTGTTTCTGCTATTAGAACATCTATTTTACACCCCTGTTTCCACTACTAGAACATTTATTTACACCCCTGTTTCTGTTATTAGAACATTTATTTACACTCGTTTTTGCTACTAGAACATTTATTTACACCCCTGTTTCCGCTACTAGAACATTTATTTACACCCCTGTTTCTGCTATTAGAACATTTATTTTCCACCCCTGTTTCTGCTATTAGAACATCTATTTTACACCCCTGTTTCCACTACTAGAACATTTATTTACACCCCTGTTTCTGCTACTAGAACACTTATTTACACCCCTGTTTCTGCTACTAGAACATTTATTTACACCCCTGTTTCTGCTATTAGAACATCTATTTTACACCCGTTTCCACTACTAGAACATTTATTTACACCCGTGTTTCTGATACTAGAACACTTATTTACACCCCTGTTTCTGCTACTAGAACATTTATATACACCCCTGTTTCTGCTACTAGAACATTTATATATACCCCTGTTTCTGCTATTAGAATTACACCCCTGTTTCCACTACTAGAACATTTATTTACACCCCTGTTTCTGTTATTAGAACACTTATTTTACACCCCTGTTTCTGCTACTAGAACATTTATTTACACCCCTGTTTCCGCTACTAGAACATTTATTTACACCCCTGTTTCTGCTATTAGAACATTTATTTTACACCCCTGTTTCTGCTACTAGAACATTTATTTACACCCGTTTCTGCTATTAGAACATCTATTTTACACCCCTGTTTCTGCTACTAGAACATTTATTTACACCCCTGTTTCTGCTACTAGAACACTTATTTACACCCCTGTTTCTGCTACTAGAACATTTATATACACCCCTGTTTCTGCTACTAGAACATTTATATATACCCCTGTTTCTGCTACTAGAACACTTTTTAACACCGCTGTTTCTGCTACTAGAACACTTATTTACACCGCTGTTTCTGCTCCTAGAACACTTATTTACACCCCTGTTTCCGCTACTAGAACATTTATATATACCCCAGTTTCCGGTACTAGAACATTTATTTACACCCCTGTTTCTGCTAATAGAACATTTATTTACACCCGTTTCTGCTACTAGAACATTTATATATACCCCTGTTTCTGCTACTAGAACATTTATATATACCCCTGTTTCTGCTACTAGAACACTTGTTTACACCCCTGTTTCTGCTACTAGAACATTTATTTGCACCCCTGTTTCTTCTACTAGAACATTTATTTACACCCCTGTCTCTACTATTAGAACATTTATTTTACACCCCTGTTTTTGCTAAAAGAACATTTATTTACACCCCTGTTTCTGCTATTAGAACATCTATTTTACACCCCTGTTTCCACTACTAGAACATTTATTTACACCCCTGTTTTTGTTATTAGAACAGTTATTTTACACCCCTGTTTCTGCTACTAGAACATTTATTTACACCCCTGTTTCTGCTATTAGAACATTTATTTTACACCCCTGTTTCTGCTACTAGAACATTTATTTACACCCCTGTTTCTGCTATTAGAACATCTATTTTACACCCCTGTTTCCACTACTAGAACATTTATTTACACCCCTGTTTCTGCTACTAGAACACTTATTTACACCCCTGTTTCTGCTACTAGAACATTTATATACACCCCTGTTTCTGCTACTAGAACATTTATATATACCCCCGTTTCTGCTACTAGAACACTTATTTACACCCCTGTTTCTGCTACTATAACACTTATTTACACCCCTGTTTCTGCTACTAGAACATTTATATATACCCCTGTTTCTGGTACTAGAACATTTATTTACACCCCTGTTTCTATTATTAGAACATTTATTTTACACCCCTGTTTCTGCTACTAGAGCATTTATTTACACCCCTGTTTCGGCTACTAGAACATTTATTTACACCCCTGTTTCTGCTATTAGAACATTTATTTTACACCCCTGTTTCTGCTATTAGAACATTTATTTTACACCCCTGTTTCTGCTATTAGAACATCTATTTTAAACCCCTGTTTCCACTACTAGAACATTTATTTACACCCCTGTTTCTGTTATTAGAACATTTATTTACACTCGTTTTTGCTACTAGAACATTTATTTACACCCCTGTTTCCGCTACTAGAACATTTATTTACACCCCTGTTTCTGCTATTAGAACATTTATTTTCCACCCCTGTTTCTGCTATTAGAACATCTATTTTACACCCCTGTTTCCACTACTAGAACATTTATTTACACCCCTGTTTCTGTTATTAGAACATTTATTTACACTCGTTTTTGCTACTAGAACATTTATTTACACCCCTGTTTCCGCTACTAGAACATTTATTTACACCCCTGTTTCTGCTATTAGAACATTTATTTACACCCCTGTTTCCGCTACTAGAACATTTATTTACACCCCTGTTTCTGCTATTAGAACATTTATTTTACACCCCTGTTTCTGCAATTAGAACATTTATTTACAACCCTGTTTCTGCTATTAGAACATCTATTTTACACCCCTGTTTCCACTACTAGAACATTTAGTTACACCCCTTTTTCTGCTACTAGAACACTTATTTACACCCCTGTTTCTGGTACTAGAACATTTATTTACACCCCTGTTTCTGCTATTAGAACATTTATTTACACCCCTGTTTCTGCTACTAGAACATTTATTTACAACCCTGTTTCTGCTATTAGAACATCTATTTTACACCCCTGTTTCTGCTACTAGAACATTTATTTACACCCCTGTTTCTGCTACTAGAACATTTATTTACAACCCTGTTTCTGTTATTAGAACAGTTATTTTACACCCCTGTTTCTGCTACTAGAACATTTATTTACACCCCTGTTTCCGCTACTAGAACATTTATTTACACCCCTGTTTCTGCTATTAGAACATTTATTTTACACCCCTGTTTCTGCTACTAGAACATTTATTTACAACCCTGTTTCTGCTATTAGAACATCTATTTTACACCCCTGTTTTTGTTATTAGAACAGTTATTTTACACCCCTGTTTCTGCTACTAGAACATTTATTTACACCCCTGTTTCTGCTATTAGAACATTTATTTTACACCCCTGTTTCTGCTACTAGAACATTTATTTACACCCCTGTTTCTGCTATTAGAACATCTATTTTACACCCCTGTTTCCACTACTAGAACATTTATTTACACCCCTGTTTCTGCTACTAGAACATTTATATACACCCCTGTTTCTGCTACTAGAACATTTATATATACCCCTGTTTCTGCTACTAGAACACTTATTTACACCCCTGTTTCTGCTACTAGAACACTTATTTACACCCCTGTTTCTGCTACTAGAACATTTATATATACCCCTGTTTCTGGTACTAGAACATTTATTTACACCCCTGTTTCTATTATTAGAACATTTATTTTACACCCCTGTTTCTGCTACTAGAGCATTTATTTACACCCCTGTTTCGGCTACTAGAACATTTATTTACACCCCTGTTTCTGCTATTAGAACATTTATTTTACACCCCTGTTTCTGCTATTAGAACATTTATTTTACACCCCTGTTTCTGCTATTAGAACATCTATTTTAAACCCCTGTTTCCACTACTAGAACATTTATTTACACCCCTGTTTCTGCTACTAGAACATTTATATATACCCCCGTTTCTGCTACTAGAACACTTATTTACACCCCTGTTTCTGCTACTATAACACTTATTTACACCCCTGTTTCTGCTACTAGAACATTTATATATACCCCTGTTTCTGGTACTAGAACATTTATTTACACCCCTGTTTCTATTATTAGAACATTTATTTTACACCCCTGTTTCTGCTACTAGAGCATTTATTTACACCCCTGTTTCGGCTACTAGAACATTTATTTACACCCCTGTTTCTGCTATTAGAACATTTATTTTACACCCCTGTTTCTGCTATTAGAACATTTATTTTACACCCCTGTTTCTGCTATTAGAACATCTATTTTAAACCCCTGTTTCCACTACTAGAACATTTATTTACACCCCTGTTTCTGTTATTAGAACATTTATTTACACTCGTTTTTGCTACTAGAACATTTATTTACACCCCTGTTTCCGCTACTAGAACATTTATTTACACCCCTGTTTCTGCTATTAGAACATTTATTTTCCACCCCTGTTTCTGCTATTAGAACATCTATTTTACACCCCTGTTTCCACTACTAGAACATTTATTTACACCCCTGTTTCTGTTATTAGAACATTTATTTACACTCGTTTTTGCTACTAGAACATTTATTTACACCCCTGTTTCCGCTACTAGAACATTTATTTACACCCCTGTTTCTGCTATTAGAACATTTATTTTCCACCCCTGTTTCTGCTATTAGAACATCTATTTTACACCCCTGTTTCCACTACTAGAACATTTATTTACACCTCTGTTTTTGTTATTAGAACAGTTTTTTTACACCCCTGTTTCTGCTACTAGAACATTTATTTACACCCCTGTTTCCGCTACTAGAACATTTATTTACACCCCTGTTTCTGCTATTAGAACATTTATTTTACACCCCTGTTTCTGCAATTAGAACATTTATTTACAACCCTGTTTCTGCTATTAGAACATCTATTTTACACCCCTGTTTCCACTACTAGAACATTTAGTTACACCCCTTTTTCTGCTACTAGAACACTTATTTACACCCCTGTTTCTGGTACTAGAACATTTATTTACACCCCTGTTTCTGCTATTAGAACATTTATTTACACCCCTGTTTCTGCTACTAGAACATTTATTTACAACCCTGTTTCTGCTATTAGAACATCTATTTTACACCCCTGTTTCTGATACTAGAACATTTATTTACACCCCTGTTTCTGCTACTAGAACATTTATTTACAACCCTGTTTCTGTTATTAGAACAGTTATTTTACACCCCTGTTTCTGCTACTAGAACATTTATTTACACCCCTGTTTCCGCTACTAGAACATTTATTTACACCCCTGTTTCTGCTATTAGAACATTTATTTTACACCCCTGTTTCTGCTACTAGAACATTTATTTACAACCCTGTTTCTGCTATTAGAACGTCTATTTTACACCCCTGTTTTTGTTATTAGAACAGTTATTTTACACCCCTGTTTCTGCTACTAGAACATTTATTTACACCCCTGTTTCTGCTATTAGAACATTTATTTTACACCCCTGTTTCTGCTACTAGAACATTTATTTACACCCCTGTTTCTGCTATTAGAACATCTATTTTACACCCCTGTTTCCACTACTAGAACATTTATTTACACCCCTGTTTCTGCTACTAGAACATTTATATACACCCCTGTTTCTGCTACTAGAACATTTATATATACCCCTGTTTCTGCTACTAGAACACTTATTTACACCCCTGTTTCTGCTACTAGAACACTTATTTACACCCCTGTTTCTGCTACTAGAACATTTATATATACCCCTGTTTCTGGTACTAGAACATTTATTTACACCCCTGTTTCTATTATTAGAACATTTATTTTACACCCCTGTTTCTGCTACTAGAGCATTTATTTACACCCCTGTTTCGGCTACTAGAACATTTATTTACACCCCTGTTTCTGCTATTAGAACATTTATTTTACACCCCTGTTTCTGCTATTAGAACATTTATTTTACACCCCTGTTTCTGCTATTAGAACATCTTTTTTAAACCCCTGTTTCCACTACTAGAACATTTATTTACACCCCTGTTTCTGTTATTAGAACATTTATTTACACTCGTTTTTGCTACTAGAACATTTATTTACACCCCTGTTTCCGCTACTAGAACATTTATTTACACCCCTGTTTCTGCTATTAGAACATTTATTTTCCACCCCTGTTTCTGCTATTAGAACATCTATTTTACACCCCTGTTTCCACTACTAGAACATTTATTTACACCCCTGTTTCTGTTATTAGAACATTTATTTACACTCGTTTTTGCTACTAGAACATTTATTTACACCCCTGTTTCCGCTACTAGAACATTTATTTACACCCCTGTTTCTGCTATTAGAACATTTATTTTCCACCCCTGTTTCTGCTATTAGAACATCTATTTTACACCCCTGTTTCCACTACTAGAACATTTATTTACACCTCTGTTTTTGTTATTAGAACAGTTTTTTTACACCCCTGTTTCTGCTACTAGAACATTTATTTACACCCCTGTTTCCGCTACTAGAACATTTATTTACACCCCTGTTTCTGCTATTTGAACATTTATTTTACACCCCTGTTTCTGCAATTAGAACATTTATTTACAACCCTGTTTCTGCTATTAGAACATCTATTTTACACCCCTGTTTCCACTACTAGAACATTTAGTTACACCCCTTTTTCTGCTACTAGAACACTTATTTACACCCCTGTTTCTGGTACTAGAACATTTATTTACACCCCTGTTTCTGCTATTAGAACATTTATTTACACCCCTGTTTCTGCTACTAGAACATTTATTTACAACCCTGTTTCTGCTATTAGAATATCTATTTTACACCCCTGTTTCTGCTACTAGAACATTTATTTACACCCCTGTTTCTGCTACTAGAACATTTATTTACAACCCTGTTTCTGTTATTAGAACAGTTATTTTACACCCCTGTTTCTGCTACTAGAACATTTATTTACACCCCTGTTTCCGCTACTAGAACATTTATTTACACCCCTGTTTCTGCTATTAGAACATTTATTTTACACCCCTGTTTCTGCTTATAGAACATTTATTTACAACCCTGTTTCTGCTATTAGAACATCTATTTTACACCCCTGTTTCCACTACTAGAACATTTAGTTACACCCCTTTTTCTGCTACTAGAACACTTATTTACACCCTTGTTTCTGGTACTAGAACATTTATTTACACCCCTGTTTCTGCTACTAGAACATTTATTTACACCCGTTTCTGCTATTAGAACATTTATTTACACCCCTGTTTCTACTATTAGAACATTTATTTTACACCCCTGTTTCTTCTACTAGAACATTTATTTACACCCCTGTCTCTACTATTAGAACATTTATTTTACACCCCTGTTTTTGCTAAAAGAACATTTATTTACACCCCTGTTTCCGCTACTAGAACATTTATTTACACCCCTGTTTCTGCTATTAGAACATTTATTTTACACCCCTGTTTCCGCTACTAGAATATTTACTTACACCCCTGTTTCTGCTATTAGAACATCTATTTTACACCCCTGTTTCCACTACTAGAACATTTCTTTACACCCCTGTTTCTGTTATTAGAACATTCATTTTACACCCCTGTTTCTGCTATTAGAACATTTATTTTACACCCCTGTTTCTGCTACTAGAACATTTATTTACACCCCTGTTTCCGCTACTAGAACATTTACTTACACCCCTGTTTCTGCTACTAGAACCTTTGTTTATACCCCTGTTTCCGCTACTAGAACATTTATTTACACCCCTGCTTCTGCTATTAGAACATTTATTTTACACCCCTGTTTCTGCTACTAGAACAGTTATTTTACACCCCTGTTTCTGCTACTAGAAAATTTATTTACACCCCTGTTTCCGCTACTAGAACATTTATTTACACCCCTGTTTCTGCTACTAGAACACTTATTTACACCCCTGTTTCTGCTACTAGAACATTTATTTACACCCCTGTTTATGCTATTAGAACATCTATTTTACACCCGTTTCCACTACTAGAACATTTATTTACACCCGTGTTTCTGATACTAGAACACTTATTTACACCCCTGTTTCTGCTACTAGAACATTTATATACACCCCTGTTTCTGCTACTAGAACATTTATATATACCCCTGTTTCTGCTATTAGAATTACACCCCTGTTTCCACTACTAGAACATTTATTTACACCCCTGTTTCTGTTATTAGAACACTTATTTTACACCCCTGTTTCTGCTATTAGAACATCTTTTTTAAACCCCTGTTTCCACTACTAGAACATTTATTTACACCCCTGTTTCTGTTATTAGAACATTTATTTACACTCGTTTTTGCTACTAGAACATTTATTTACACCCCTGTTTCCGCTACTAGAACATTTATTTACACCCCTGTTTCTGCTATTAGAACATTTATTTTCCACCCCTGTTTCTGCTATTAGAACATCTATTTTACACCCCTGTTTCCACTACTAGAACATTTATTTACACCCCTGTTTCTGTTATTAGAACATTTATTTACACTCGTTTTTGCTACTAGAACATTTATTTACACCCCTGTTTCCGCTACTAGAACATTTATTTACACCCCTGTTTCTGCTATTAGAACATTTATTTTCCACCCCTGTTTCTGCTATTAGAACATCTATTTTACACCCCTGTTTCCACTACTAGAACATTTATTTACACCTCTGTTTTTGTTATTAGAACAGTTTTTTTACACCCCTGTTTCTGCTACTAGAACATTTATTTACACCCCTGTTTCCGCTACTAGAACATTTATTTACACCCCTGTTTCTGCTATTTGAACATTTATTTTACACCCCTGTTTCTGCAATTAGAACATTTATTTACAACCCTGTTTCTGCTATTAGAACATCTATTTTACACCCCTGTTTCCACTACTAGAACATTTAGTTACACCCCTTTTTCTGCTACTAGAACACTTATTTACACCCCTGTTTCTGGTACTAGAACATTTATTTACACCCCTGTTTCTGCTATTAGAACATTTATTTACACCCCTGTTTCTGCTACTAGAACATTTATTTACAACCCTGTTTCTGCTATTAGAATATCTATTTTACACCCCTGTTTCTGCTACTAGAACATTTATTTACACCCCTGTTTCTGCTACTAGAACATTTATTTACAACCCTGTTTCTGTTATTAGAACAGTTATTTTACACCCCTGTTTCTGCTACTAGAACATTTATTTACACCCCTGTTTCCGCTACTAGAACATTTATTTACACCCCTGTTTCTGCTATTAGAACATTTATTTTACACCCCTGTTTCTGCTTATAGAACATTTATTTACAACCCTGTTTCTGCTATTAGAACATCTATTTTACACCCCTGTTTCCACTACTAGAACATTTAGTTACACCCCTTTTTCTGCTACTAGAACACTTATTTACACCCCTGTTTCTGGTACTAGAACATTTATTTACACCCCTGTTTCTGCTACTAGAACATTTATTTACACCCGTTTCTGCTATTAGAACATTTATTTACACCCCTGTTTCTACTATTAGAACATTTATTTTACACCCCTGTTTCTTCTACTAGAACATTTATTTACACCCCTGTCTCTACTATTAGAACATTTATTTTACACCCCTGTTTTTGCTAAAAGAACATTTATTTACACCCCTGTTTCCGCTACTAGAACATTTATTTACACCCCTGTTTCTGCTATTAGAACATTTATTTTACACCCCTGTTTCCGCTACTAGAATATTTACTTACACCCCTGTTTCTGCTATTAGAACATCTATTTTACACCCCTGTTTCCACTACTAGAACATTTCTTTACACCCCTGTTTCTGTTATTAGAACATTCATTTTACACCCCTGTTTCTGCTATTAGAACATTTATTTTACACCCCTGTTTCTGCTACTAGAACATTTATTTACACCCCTGTTTCCGCTACTAGAACATTTACTTACACCCCTGTTTCTGCTACTAGAACCTTTGTTTATACCCCTGTTTCCGCTACTAGAACATTTATTTACACCCCTGCTTCTGCTATTAGAACATTTATTTTACACCCCTGTTTCTGCTACTAGAACAGTTATTTTACACCCCTGTTTCTGCTACTAGAAAATTTATTTACACCCCTGTTTCCGCTACTAGAACATTTATTTACACCCCTTTTTCTGCTACTAGAACACTTATTTACACCCCTGTTTCTGCTACTAGAACATTTATTTACACCCCTGTTTATGCTATTAGAACATCTATTTTACACCCGTTTCCACTACTAGAACATTTATTTACACCCGTGTTTCTGATACTAGAACACTTATTTACACCCCTGTTTCTGCTACTAGAACATTTATATACACCCCTGTTTCTGCTACTAGAACATTTATATATACCCCTGTTTCTGCTATTAGAATTACACCCCTGTTTCCACTACTAGAACATTTATTTACACCCCTGTTTCTGTTATTAGAACACTTATTTTACACCCCTGTTTCTGCTACTAGAACATTTATTTACACCCCTGTTTCCGCTACTAGAACATTTATTTACACCCCTGTTTCTGCTATTAGAACATTTATTTTACACCACTGTTTCTGCTACTAGAACATTTATTTACACCCGTTTCTGCTATTAGAACATCTATTTTACACCCCTGTTTCTGCTACTAGAACATTTATTTACACCCCTGTTTCTGCTACTAGAAAACTTATTTACACCCCTGTTTCTGCTACTAGAACATTTATATACACCCCTGTTTCTGCTACTAGAACATTTATATATACCCCTGTTTCTGCTACTAGAACACTTATTTACACCGCTGTTTCTGCTACTAGAACACTTATTTACACCGCTGTTTCTGCTCCTAGAACACTTATTTACACCCCTGTTTCTGCTAATAGAACATTTATTTACACCCGTTTCTGCTACTAGAACATTTATATATATCCCTGTTTCTGCTACTAGAACATTTATATATACCCCTGTTTCTGCTACTAGAACACTTGTTTACAAACCTGTTTCTGCTACTAGAACATTTATTTACACCCCTGTTTCTGCTACTAGAACATTTATTTACACCCCTGTTTCTGCTACTAGAACACTTATTTACACCCCTGTTTCTGCTACTAGAACATTTATATACACCCCTGTTTCTGTTATTAGAACACTTATTTTACACCCCTGTTTCTGCTACTAGAACATTTATTTACACCCCTGTTTCCGCTACTAGAACATTTATTTACACCCCTGTTTCTGCTATTAGAACATTTATTTTACACCCCTGTTTCTGCTACTAGAACATTTATTTACACCCGTTTCTGCTATTAGAACATCTATTTTACACCCCTGTTTCTGCTACTAGAACATTTATTTACACCCCTGTTTCTGCTACTAGAACACTTATTTACACCCCTGTTTCTGCTACTAGAACATTTATATACACCCCTGTTTCTGCTACTAGAACATTTATATATACCCCTGTTTCTGCTACTAGAACACTTATTTACACCGCTGTTTCTGCTACTAGAACACTTATTTACACCGCTGTTTCTGCTCCTAGAACACTTATTTACACCCCTGTTTCCGCTACTAGAACATTTATATACACCCCTGTTTCTGCTACTAGAACATTTATATATACCCCTGTTTCTGCTACTAGAACACTTATTTACACCGCTGTTTCTGCTACTAGAACACTTATTTACACCGCTGTTTCTGCTCCTAGAACACTTATTTACACCCCTGTTTCCGCTACTAGAACATTTATATATACCCCTGTTTCCGGTACTAGAACATTTATTTACACCCCTGTTTCTGCTACTAGAACATTTATTTACACCCGTTTCTGCTACTAGAACATTTATATATACCCCTGTTTCTGCTACTAGAACATTTATATATACCCCTGTTTCTGCTACTAGAACACTTGTTTACACCCCTGTTTCTGCTACTAGAACATTTATATATACCCCTGTTTCTGCTACTAGAACACTTATTTACACCGCTGTTTCTGCTACTAGAACACTTATTTACACCGCTGTTTCTGCTCCTAGAACACTTATTTACACCCCTGTTTCCGCTACTAGAACATTTATATATACCCCTGTTTCCGGTACTAGAACATTTATTTACACCCCTGTTTCTGCTACTAGAACATTTATTTACACCCGTTTCTGCTACTAGAACATTTATATATACCCCTGTTTCTGCTACCAGAACATTTATATATACCCCTGTTTCTGCTACTAGAACACTTGTTTACACCCCTGTTTCTGCTACTAGAACATTTATTTACACCCCTGTTTCTGCTACTAGAACATTTATTTACACCCCTGTTTCTGCTACTAGAACACTTATTTACACCCCTGTTTCTGCTACTAGAACATTTATATACACCCCTGTTTCTGCTACTAGAACACTTATTTACACCCCTGTTTCTGCTACTAGAACACTTATTTACATCCCTGTTTCTGCTACTAGAACATTTATATATACCCCTGTTTCTGCTACTAGAACACTTATTTACATCCCTGTTTCTGCTACTAGAACATGTATATACACCCCTGTTTCTGCTACTTGAACATTTATTTACACCCCTGTTTCTGGTACTAGAACACTTATTTAAACCCCTGTTTATGCTACTAGAACATTTATATATACCCCTCTTTCTGCTACTAGAACATTTATTTAAACCCGTTTCTGCTACTAGAACATTTATTTATACCCGTTTCTGCTACTAGAACATTTATTAACATCCCTGTTTCTGCTACTAGAACATTTATTTACACCCCTGTTACTGCTATTAGAACATCTATTTTACACCCCTGTTTCCACTACTAGAACATTTATTTACACCCCTGTTTCTGCTACTAGAACACTTATTTACACCCCTGTTTCTGCTACTAGAACATTTATATATACCCCTGTTTCTGCTACTAGAACATTTATATATACCCCTGTTTCTGGTACTAGAACATTTATTTACACCCCTGTTTCTGCTACTAGAACATTTATATATACCCCTGTTTCTGGTACGAGAACATTTATTTACACCCCTGTTTCTGCTACTATACCATTTATTTACACCCGTTGTTGCTACTAGAACATTTATTTACACCCCTGTTTCCGCTACTAGAACATTTATTTACACCCCTGTTTCTGCTACTAGAACATTTATTTTACACCCCTGTTTCCACTGCTAGAACATTTATTTACACCCCTGTTTCTGTTATTAGAACAGTTATTTTACACCCCTGTTTCTGCTACTAGAACATTTATTTACACCCCTGTTTGCGCTACTAGAACATTTATTTACACCCCTGTTTCTGCTATTAGAACATTTATTTTACACCCCTGTTTCCACTACTAGAACATTTATTTACACCCCTGTTTCTGCTACTAGAACACTTATTTACACCCCTGTTGCTGGTACTAGAACATTTATTTACACCCCTGTTTCTGCTACTAGAACATTTATTAACACCCGTTTCTACTACTAGAACATTTATATATACCCCTGTTTCTGCTACTAGAACATTTATTTACACCCCTGTTTCTACTATTAGAACATTTATTTTACACCCCTGTTTCTGCTACTAGAACATTTATTTACACCCCTGTTTCCGCTACTAGAACACTTATTTACACCCCTGTTTCTGCTACTAGAACACTTAGTTACACCCCTGGTTCTGCTACTAGAACATTTATTAACACCCGTTTCTACTACTAGAACATTTATATATACCCCTGTTTCTGCTACTAGAACCTTTATATATACCCCTGTTTCTGCTACTAGAACACTTGTTTACACCCCTGTTTCTGCTACTAGAACATTTATTTACACCCCTGTTTCTGCTATTAGAACATTTATTTACACCCCTGTTTCTACTATTAGAACATTTATTTTACACCCCTGTTTTTGCTACAAGAACATTTATTTACACCCCTGTTTCCGCTACTAGAACATTTATATATACCCCTGTTTCTGCTACTAGAACATTTATTAACACCCGTTTCTACTACTAGAACATTTATATATACCCCTGTTTCTGCTACTAGAACATTTATTTACACCCCTGTTTCTACATTAGAACATTTATTTTACACCCCTGTTTCTGCTACTAGAACATTTATTTACACCCCTGTTTCCGCTACTAGAACACTTATTTACACCCCTGTTTCTGCTACTAGAACACTTACTTACACCCCTGGTTCTGCTACTAGAACATTTATTAACACCCGTTTCTACTACTAGAACATTTATATATACCCCTGTTTCTGCTACTAGAACCTTTATATATACCCCTGTTTCTGCTACTAGAACACTTGTTTACACCCCTGTTTCTGCTACTAGAACATTTATTTACACCCCTGTTTCTGCTATTAGAACATTTATTTACACCCCTGTTTCTACTATTAGAACATTTATTTTACACCCCTGTTTTTGCTACAAGAACATTTATTTACACCCCTGTTTCCGCTACTAGAACATTTATATATACCCCTGTTTCTGGTACTAGAACATTTAATTACACCCCTGTTTCTGCTACTATAACGTTTATTTACGCCCGTTATTGCTACTAGAACATTTATTTACACCCCTGTTTCCGCTACTAGAACATTTATTTACACCCCTGTTTCTGCTATTAGAACATTTATTTTACACCCCTGTTTCTGCTACTAGAACATTTATTTACACCCCTGTTTCTGCTATTAGAGTATCTATTTTACACCCCTGTTTCCACTACTAGAACATTTATTTACACCCCTGTTTCTGCTACTAGAACACTAATTACACCCCTGTTTCTGCTACTAGAACATATATATACATCCCTGTTTCTGCTACTAGAACATTTATATATACCCCTGTTTATGCTATTAGAACATCTATTTTACACCCCTGTTTCCACTACTAGAACATTTATATATACCCCTATTTCTGCTACTAGAACAGTTATATACCCCCCTGTTTCCACTACTAGAACCTTTATTTACACCCCTGTTTCTGCTACTAGAACACTTATTTACACCCCTGTTTCTGCTACTAGAACACTTATTTACACCCCTGTTTCTGCTACTAGAACATTTATATATACCCCTGTTTCTGGTACAAGAACATTTATTTACACCCCTGTTTCTGCTACTAGAACATTTATTTACACCCGTTGTTGCTACTAGAACATTTATTTGCACCCCTGTTTCCGCTACTAGAACATTTATTTACACCCCTTTTCTGCTATTAGAACATTTATTTTACACCCCTGTTTCTGTTATTAGAACAGTTATTTTACACCCCTGTTTCTGCTACTAGAACATTTATTTACACCCCTGTTTGCGCTACTAGAACATTTATTTACACCCCTGTTTCTGCTACTAGAACATTTATTTACACCCCTGTTTCTGCTATTAGAACATCTATTTTACACCCCTGTTTCCACTACTAGAACATTTATTTACACCCCTGTTTCTGCTACTAGAACACTTATTTACACCCCTGTTTCTGCTACTAGAACATTTATATATACCCCTCTTTCTGCTACTAGAACATTTATATATACCCCTGTTTCTGCTACTAGAACACTTATTTACACCCCTGTTTCTGCTACTAGAACATTTATATATACCCCTGTTTCTGGTACGAGAACATTTATTTACACCCCTGTTTCTGCTACTATAACATTTATTTACACCCGTTGTTGCTACTAGAACATTTATTTACACCCCTGTTTCCGCTACTAGAACATTTATTTACACCCCTGTTTCTGCTATTAGAACATTTATTTTACACCCCTGTTTCCACTGCTAGAACATTTATTTACACCCCTGTTTCTGTTATTAGAACAGTTATTTTACACCCCTGTTTCTGCTACTAGAACATTTATTTACACACCTGTTTGCGCTACTAGAACATTTATTTACAACCCTGTTTCTGCTATTAGAACATTTATTTTACACCCCTGTTTCCACTACTAGAACATTTATTTACACCCCTGTTTCTGCTACTAGAACACTTATTTACACCCCTGTTTCTGCTACTAGAACATTTATTTACACCCCTGTGTCCGCTACTAGAACATTTATTTACACCCCTGTTTCTGCTACTAGAACATTTATATACACCCCTGTTTCTGCTACTAGAACATTTATATATACCCCTGTTTCTGCTACTAGAACATTTATTTACACCCCTGTTTCTGCTACTAGATCATTTATTTACACCCCTGTTTCTACTATTAGAACATTTATTTTACACCCCTGTTTCTGCTACTATAACATTTATTTACACCCGTTGTCGCTACTAGAACATTTATTTACACCCCTGTTTCTGCTATTAGAACAATTATTTTACACCCCTGTTTCTGCTATTAGAACACTTATTTTACACCCCTGTTTCTGCTATTAGAACATCTATTTTACACCCCTGTTTCCACTACTAGAACATTTATTTACACCCCTGTTTCTGTTATTAGAACATTTATTTACACCCGTTTTTGCTACTAGAACATTTATTTACACCCCTGTTTCCGCTACTAGAACATTTATTTACACCCCTGTTTCTGCAATTAGAACATTTATATATACCCCTGTTTCTGCTACTAGAACACTTGTTTAAACCCCTGTTTCTGCTATTAGAACATCTATTTTACACCCCTGTTTCTGCTACTAGAACATTTATTTACACCCCTGTTTCTGCTATTAGAACATTTATTTTACACCCCTGTTTCTGCTACTAGAACATTTATTTACACCCCTGTTTCTGCTATTAGAACATCTATTTTACACCCCTGTTTCCACTACTAGAACATTTATTTACACCCCTGTTTCTGCTACTAGAACATTTATTTTACACCCCTGTTTCCACTGCTAGAACATTTATTTACATCCCTGTCTCTGTTATTAGAACAGTTATTTTACACCCCTGTTTCTGCTACTAGAAAATGTATTTACACCCCTGTTTCCGCTACTAGAACATTTATTTACACCCCTGTTTCTGCTATTAGACCATTTATTTTACACCCCTGTTTCTGCTATTAGAACATTTATTTTACACCCCTGTTTCTGCTATTAGAACATCTATTTTACACCCCTGTTACCACTACTAGAACATTTATTTACACCCCTGTTTCTGCTATTAGAACATCTATTTTACACCCCTGTTTCTGCTACTAGAACATTTATATATACCCCTATTTCTGCTACTAGAACAGTTATATACCCCCCTGTTTCCACTACTAGAACATTTATTTACACCCCTGTTTCTGTTACTAGAACACTTATTTACACCCCTGTTTCTGCTACTAGAACATTTATATATACCCCTGTTTCTGCTACTAGAACATTTATATATACCCCTGTTTCTGCTACTAGAACACTTATTTACACCCCTGTTTCAGCTACTAGAACATTTATATATACCCCTGTTTCTGGTACGAGAACATTTATTTACACCCCTGTTTCTGCTACTATAACATTTATTTACACCCGTTGTTGCTACTAGAACATTTATTTACACCCCTGTTTCCGCTACTAGAACATTTAATTACACCCCTGTTTCTGCTATTAGAACATTTATTTTACACCCCTGTTTCCACTGCTAGAACATTTATTTACATCCCTGTTTCTGTTATTAGAACAGTTATTTTACACCCCTGTTTCTGCTACTAGAACATTTATTTACACCCCTGTTTGCGCTACTAGAACATTTATTTACACCCCTGTTTCTGCTATTAGAACATTTATTTTACACCCCTGTTTCCAGTACTAGAACATTTATTTACACCCCTGTTTCTGCTACTAGAACACTTATTTACACCCCTGTTGCTGGTACCATAACATTTATTTACACCCCTGTTTCTGCTACTAGAACATTTATTAACACCCGTTTCTACTACTAGAACATTTATATATACCCCTGTTTCTGCTACTAGAACCTTTATATATACCCCTGTTTCTGCTACTAGAACACTTGTTTACACCCCTGTTTCTACTACTAGAACATTTACTTACACCTCTGTTTCTGCTATTAGAACATTTATTTACACCCCTGTTTCTACTATTAGAACATTTATTTTACAACCCTGTTTCTGCTATTAGAACATCTATTTTACACCCCTGTTACCACTACTAGAACATTTATTTACACCCCTGTTTCTGCTATTAGAACATATATTTTACACCCCTGTTTCTGCTACTAGAACATTTATATATACATCTATTTCTGCTACTAGATTAGTTATATACCCCCCTGTTTCCACTACTAGAACATTTATTTACACCCCTGTTTCTGCTACTAGAACACTTATTTACACCCCTGTTTCTGCTACTAGAACATTTATATATACCCCTGTTTCTGCTACTAGAACATTTATATATACCCCTGTTTCTGGTACTAGAACATTTATTTACACCCCTGTTTCTGCTACTAGAACATTTATATATACCCCTGTTTCTGGTACGAGAACATTTATTTACACCCCTGTTTCTGCTACTATACCATTTATTTACACCCGTTGTTGCTACTAGAACATTTATTTACACCCCTGTTTCCGCTACTAGAACATTTATTTACACCCCTGTTTCTGCTACTAGAACATTTATTTTACACCCCTGTTTCCACTGCTAGAACATTTATTTACACCCCTGTTTCTGTTATTAGAACAGTTATTTTACACCCCTGTTTCTGCTACTAGAACATTTATTTACACCCCTGTTTGCGCTACTAGAACATTTATTTACACCCCTGTTTCTGCTATTAGAACATTTATTTTACACCCCTGTTTCCACTACTAGAACATTTATTTACACCCCTGTTTCTGCTACTAGAACACTTATTTACACCCCTGTTGCTGGTACTAGAACATTTATTTACACCCCTGTTTCTGCTACTAGAACATTTATTAACACCCGTTTCTACTACTAGAACATTTATATATACCCCTGTTTCTGCTACTAGAACATTTATTTACACCCCTGTTTCTACTATTAGAACATTTATTTTACACCCCTGTTTCTGCTACTAGAACATTTATTTACACCCCTGTTTCCGCTACTAGAACACTTATTTACACCCCTGTTTCTGCTACTAGAACACTTAGTTACACCCCTGGTTCTGCTACTAGAACATTTATTAACACCCGTTTCTACTACTAGAACATTTATATATACCCCTGTTTCTGCTACTAGAGCCTTTATATATACCCCTGTTTCTGCTACTAGAACACTTGTTTACACCCCTGTTTCTGCTACTAGAACATTTATTTACACCCCTGTTTCTGCTATTAGAACATTTATTTACACCCCTGTTTCTACTATTAGAACATTTATTTTACACCCCTGTTTTTGCTACAAGAACATTTATTTACACCCCTGTTTCCGCTACTACAACATTTATATATACCCCTGTTTCTGGTACTAGAACATTTATTTACACCCCTGTTTCTGCTACTATAACGTTTATTTACGCCCGTTATTGCTACTAGAACATTTATTTACACCCCTGTTTCCGCTACTAGAACATTTATTTACACCCCTGTTTCTGCTATTAGAACATTTATTTTACACCCCTGTTTCTGCTACTAGAACATTTATTTACACCCCTGTTTCTGCTATTAGAACATCTATTTTACACCCGTTTCCACTACTAGAACATTTATTTACACCCCTGTTTCTGCTACTAGAACACTAATTACACCCCTGTTTCTGCTACTAGAACATTTATATACATCCCTGTTTCTGCTACTAGAACATTTATATATACCCCTGTTTATGCTATTAGAACATCTATTTTACACCCCTGTTTCCACTACTAGAACATTTATTTACACCCCTGTTTCTGCTATTAGAACATCTATTTTACACCCCTGTTTCTGCTACTAGAACATTTATATATACCCCTATTTCTGCTACTAGAACAGTTATATACCCCCCTGTTTCCACTACTAGAACCTTTATTTACACCCCTGTTTCTGCTACTAGAACACTTATTTACACCCCTGTTTCTGCTACTAGAACATTTATATATACCCCTGTTTCTGCTACTAGAACATTTATATATACCCCTGTTTCTGCTACTAGAACACTTATTTACACCCCTGTTTCTGCTACTAGAACATTTATATATACCCCTGTTTCTGGTACAAGAACATTTATTTACACCCCTGTTTCTGCTACTAGAACATTTATTTACACCCGTTGTTGCTACTAGAACATTTATTTGCACCCCTGTTTCCGCTAATAGAACATTTATTTACACCCCTGTTTCTGCTATTAGAACATTTATTTTACACCCCTGTTTCTGTTATTAGAACAGTTATTTTACACCCCTGTTTCTGCTACTAGAACATTTATTTACACCCCTGTTTGCGCTACTAGAACATTTATTTACACCCCTGTTTCTGCTATTAGAACATTTATTTTACACCCCTGTTTCCACTACTAGAACATTTATTTACACCCCTGTTTCTGCTATTAGAACATCTATTTTACACCCCTGTTTCTGCTACTAGAACATTTATATATACATCTATTTCTGCTACTAGAACAGTTATATACCCCCCTGTTTCCACTACTAGAACATTTATTTACACCCCTGTTTCTGCTACTAGAACACTTATTTACACCCCTGTTTCTGCTACTAGAACATTTATATATACCCCTGTTTCTGCTACTAGAACATTTATATATACCCCTGTTTCTGGTACTAGAACATTTATTTACACCCCTGTTTCTGCTACTAGAACATTTATATATACCCCTGTTTCTGGTACGAGAACATTTATTTACACCCCTGTTTCTGGTACTATACCATTTATTTACACCCGTTGTTGCTACTAGAACATTTATTTACACCCCTGTTTCCGCTACTAGAACATTTATTTACACCCCTGTTTCTGCTACTAGAACATTTATTTTACACCCCTGTTTCCACTGCTAGAATATTTATTTACACCCCTGTTTCTGTTATTAGAACAGTTATTTTACACCCCTGTTTCTGCTACTAGAACATTTATTTACACCCCTGTTTGCGCTACTAGAACATTTATTTACACCCCTGTTTCTGCTATTAGAACATTTATTTTACACCCCTGTTTCCACTACTAGAACATTTATTTACACCCCTGTTTCTGCTACTAGAACACTTATTTACACCCCTGTTGCTGGTACTAGAACATTTATTTACACCCCTGTTTCTGCTACTAGAACATTTATTAACACCCGTTTCTACTACTAGAACATTTATATATACCCCTGTTTCTGCTACTAGAACATTTATTTACACCCCTGTTTCTACTATTAGAACATTTATTTTACACCCCTCTTTCTGCTACTAGAACATTTATTTACACCCCTGTTTCCGCTACTAGAACACTTATTTACACCCCTGTTTCTGCTACTAGAACACTTAGTTACACCCCTGGTTCTGCTACTAGAACATTTATTAACACCCGTTTCTACTACTAGAACATTTATATATACCCCTGTTTCTGCTACTAGAGCCTTTATATATACCCCTGTTTCTGCTACTAGAACACTTGTTTACACCCCTGTTTCTGCTACTAGAACATTTATTTACACCCCTGTTTCTGCTATTAGAACATTTATTTACACCCCTGTTTCTACTATTAGAACATTTATTTTACACCCCTGTTTTTGCTACAAGAACATTTATTTACACCCCTGTTTCCGCTACTACAACATTTATATATACCCCTGTTTCTGGTACTAGAACATTTATTTACACCCCTGTTTCTGCTACTATAACGTTTATTTACGCCCGTTATTGCTACTAGAACATTTATTTACACCCCTGTTTCCGCTACTAGAACATTTATTTACACCCCTGTTTCTGCTATTAGAACATTTATTTTACACCCCTGTTTCTGCTACTAGAATATGTATTTACACCCCTGTTTCTGCTATTAGAACATCTATTTTACACCCGTTTCCACTACTAGAACATTTATTTAAACCCCTGTTTCTGCTACTAGAACACTAATTACACCCCTGTTTCTGCTACTAGAACATTTATATACATCCCTGTTTCTGCTACTAGAACATTTATATATACCCCTGTTTATGCTATTAGAACATCTATTTTACACCCCTGTTTCCACTACTAGAACATTTATTTACACCCCTGTTTCTGCTATTAGAACATCTATTTTACACCCCTGTTTCTGCTACTAGAACATTTATATATACCCCTATTTCTGCTACTAGAACAGTTATATACCCCCCTGTTTCCACTACTAGAACCTTTATTTACACCCCTGTTTCTGCTACTAGAACACTTATTTACACCCCTGTTTCTGCTACTAGAACATTTATATATACCCCTGTTTCTGCTACTAGAACATTTATATATACCCCTGTTTCTGCTACTAGAACACTTATTTACACCCCTGTTTCTGCTACTAGAACATTTATATATACCCCTGTTTCTGGTACAAGAACATTTATTTACACCCCTGTTTCTGCTACTAGAACATTTATTTACACCCGTTGTTGCTACTAGAACATTTATTTGCACCCCTGTTTCCGCTACTAGAACATTTATTTACACCCCTGTTTCTGCTATTAGAACATTTATTTTACACCCCTGTTTCTGTTATTAGAACAGTTATTTTACACCCCTGTTTCTGCTACTAGAACATTTATTTACACCCCTGTTTGCGCTACTAGAACATTTATTTACACCCCTGTTTCTGCTATTAGAACATTTATTTTACACCCCTGTTTCCACTACTAGAACATTTATTTACACCCCTGTTTCTGCTACTAGAACACTTATTTACACCCCTGTTGCTGGTACTAGAACATTTATTTACACCCCTGTTTCTGCTATTAGAACATTTATTTTACACCCCTGTTTCCACTGCTAGAACATTTATTTACACCCCTGTTTCTGTTATTAGAACAGTTATTTTACACCCCTGTTTCTGCTACTAGAACATTTATTTACACCCCTGTTTGCGCTACTAGAACATTTATTTACACCCCTGTTTCTGCTAGTAGAACATTTATTTTACACCCCTGTTTCCACTACTAGAACATTTATTTACACCCCTGTTTCTGCTACTAGAACACTAATTACACCCCTGTTTCTGCTACTAGAACATTTATATACACCCCTGTTTCTGCTACTAGAGCATTTATATTTACCCCTGTTTATGCTATTAGAACATCTATTTTACACCCCTGTTTCCACTACTAGAACATTTATTTACACCCCTGTTTCTGCTATTAGAACATCTATTTTACACCCCTGTTTCTGCTACTAGAACATTTATATATACCCCTATTTCTGCTACTAGAACAGTTATATACCCCCCTGTTTCCACTACTAGAACCTTTATTTACACCCCTGTTTCTGCTACTAGAACACTTATTTACACCCCTGTTTCTGCTACTAGAACATTTATATATACCCCTGTTTCTGCTACTAGAACATTTATATATACCCCTGTTTCTGCTACTAGAACACTTATGTACACCCCTGTTTCTGCTACTAAAACATTTATATATACCCCTGTTTCTGGTACGAGAACATTTATTTACACCACTGTTTCTGCTACTATAACATTTATTTACACCCATTGTTGCTACTAGAACATTTATTTGCACCCCTGTTTCCGCTACTAGAACATTTATTTACACCCCTGTTTCTGCTATTAGAACATTTATTTTACACCCGTTTCCACTGCTAGAACATTTATTTACACCCTTGTTTCTGTTATTAGAACAGTTATTTTACACCCCTGTTTCTGCTACTAGAACATTTATTTACACCCCTGTTTGCGCTACTAGAACATTTATTTACACCCCTGTTTCTGCTATTAGAACATTTATTTTACACCCCTGTTTCCACTACTAGAACATTTATTTACACCCCTGTTTCTGCTACTAGAACACTTATTTACACCCCTGTTGCTGGTACTAGAACATTTATTTACACCCCTGTTTCTGCTACTAGAACATTTATTAACACCCGTTTCTACTACTAGAACATTTATATATACCCCTGTTTCTGCTACTAGAACCTTTATATATACCCCTGTTTCTGCTACTAGAACACTTGTTTACACCCCTGTTTCTGCTACTAGAACATTTATTTACACCCCTGTTTCTGCTACTATACCATTTATTTACACCCGTTGTTGCTACTAGAACATTTATTTACACCCCTGTTTCTGCTACTAGAACCTTTATATATACCCCTGTTTCTGCTACTAGAACCCTTGTTTACACCCCTGTTTCTACTACTAGAACATTTACTTACACCTCTGTTTCTGCTATTAGAACATTTATTTACACCCCTGTTTCTACTATTAGAACATTTATTTTACACCCCTGTTTTTGCTACAAGAACATTTATTTACACCCCTGTTTCCGCTACTAGAACATTTATTTACACCCCTGTTTCTGCTATTAGAACATTTATTTTACACCCCTGTTTCTGCTATTAGAAAATTTATTTTACACCCCTGTTTCTGCTATTAGAACATCTATTTTACACCCCTGTTACCACTACTAGAACATTTATTTACACCCCTGTTTCTGCTATTAGAACATCTATTTTACACCCCTGTTTCTGCTACTAGAACATTTATATATACCCCTATTTCTGCTACTAGAACAGTTATATACCCCCTGTTTCCACTACTAGAACATTTATTTACACCCCTGTTTCTGCTACTAGAACACTTATTTACACCCCTGTTTCTGCTACTAGAACATTTATATATACCCCTGTTTCTGCTACTAGAACATTTATATATACCCCTGTTTCTGCTACTATAACACTTATTTACACCCCTGTTTCTGCTACTAGAACATTTATATATACCCCTGTTTCTGGTACGAGAACATTTATTTACACCCCTGTTTCTGCTACTATACCATTTATTTACACCCGTTGTTGCTACTAGAACATTTATTTACACCCCTGTTTCCGCTACTAGAACATTTATTTACACCCCTGTTTCTGCTATTAGAACATGTATTTTACACCCCTGTTTCCACTGCTTGAACATTTATTTACACCCCTGTTTCTGTTATTAGAACAGTTATTTTACACCCCTGTTTCTGCTACTAGAACATTTATTTACACCCATGTTTGCGCTACTAGAACATTTATTTACACCCCTGTTTCTGCTATTAGAACATTTATTTTACACCCCTGTTTCCACTACTAGAACATTTATTTACACCCCTGTTTCTGCTACTAGAACACTTATTTACACCCCTGTTGCTGGTACTAGAACATTTATTTACACCCCTGTTTCTGCTACTAGAACATTTATTAACACCCGTTTCTACTACTAGAACATTTATATATACCCCTGTTTCTGCTACTAGAACATTTATTTACACCCCTCTTTATGCTACTAGAACATTTATATATACCCCTCTTTCTGCTACTAGAACATTTATTTATACCCGTTTCTGCTACTAGAACATTTATTAACACCCGTTTCTACTACTAGAACATTTATATATACCCCTGTTTCTGCTACTAGAACCTTTATATATACCCCTGTTTCTGCTACTAGAACACTTGTTTACACCCCTGTTTCTGCTACTAGAACATTTATTTACACCACTGTTTCTGCTATTAGAACATTTATTTACACCCCTGTTTCTACTATTAGAACATTTATTTTACACCCCTGTTTTTGCTACAAGAACATCTATTTTACACCCCTCTTACCACTACTAGAACATTTATTTACACCCCTGTTTCTGCTATTAGAACATCTATTTTACACCCCTGTTTCTGCTACTAGAACATTTATATATACCCCTATTTCTGCTACTAGAACAGTTATATACCCCCCTGTTTCCACTACTAGAACATTTATTTACACCCCTGTTTCTGCTACTAGAACATTTATATATACCCCTGTTTCTGCTACTAGAACATTTATATATACCCCTGTTTCTGCTACTAGAACACTTATTTACACCCCTGTTTCTGCTACTAGAACATTTATATATACCCCTGTTTCTGCTACTAGAACACTTATTTACACCCCTGTTTCTGCTACTAGAACATTTATATATACCCCTGTTTCTGGTACGAGAACATTTATTTACACCCCTGTTTCCGCTACTAGAACATTTATTTACACCCCTGTTTCTGCTATTAGAACATTTATTTTACACCCCTGTTTCCATTGCTAGAACATTTATTTACACCCCTGTCTCTGTTATTAGAACAGTTATTTTACACCCCTGTTTCTGCTACTAGAACATTTATTTACACCCCTGTCTGCGCTGCTAGAACATTTATTTACACCCCTGTTTCTGCTATTAGAACATTTATTTTACACCCCTGTTTCCACTACTAGAACATTTATTTACACCCCTGTTTCTGCTACTAGAACACTTATTTACACCCCTGTTGCTGGTACTAGAACATTTATTTACACCCCTGTTTCTGCTACTAGAACATTTATTAACACCCGTTTCTACTACTAGAACATTTATATATACCCCTGTTTCTGCTACTAGAACATTTATTTACACCCCTGTTTCTACTATTAGAACATTTATTTTACACCCCTGTTTCTGCTACTAGAACATTTATTTACACCCCTGTTTCCGCTACTAGAACACTTATTTACACCCCTGTTTCTGCTACTAGAACACTTATTTACACCCCTGGTTCTGCTACTAGAACATTTATATATACCCCGGTTTCTGGTACTAGAACATTTATTTACACCCCTGTTTCTGCTACTATAACATTTATTTACGCCCGTTTTTGCTACTAGAACATTTATTTACACCCCTGTTTCCGCTACTAGAACATTTATTTACACCCCTGTTTCTGCTATTAGAACATTTATTTTACACCCCTGTTTCTGCTACTAGAACATTTACTTACACCCCTGTTTCTGCTATTAGAACATCTATTTTACACCCCTGTTTCCACTACTAGAACATTTATTTACACCCCTGTTTCTGCTACTAGAACACTAATTACACCCCTGTTTCTGCTACTAGAACATTTATATACACCCCTGTTTCTGCTACTAAAACATTTATATATACCTCTGTTTATGCTATTAGAACATCTATTTTACACCCCTGTTTCCACTACTAGAACATTTATTTACACCCCTGTTTCTGTTATTAGAACATTTATTTTACACCCCTGTTTCTGCTACTAGAACATTTATTTACACCCCTGTTTCTGCTATTAGAACATTTATTTTACACCCCTGTTTCTGCTACTAGAACATTTATTTACACCCGTTTCTGCTATTAGAACATCTATTTTACACCCCTCTTACCACTACTAGAACATTTATTTACACCCCTGTTTCTGCTATTAGAACATCTATTTTACACCCCTGTTTCTGCTACTAGAACATTTATATATACCCCTATTTCTGCTACTAGAACAGTTATATACCCCCCTGTTTCCACTACTAGAACATTTATTTACACCCCTGTTTCTGCTACTAGAACATTTATATATACCCCTGTTTCTGCTACTAGAACATTTATATATACCCCTGTTTCTGCTACTAGAACACTTATTTACACCCCTGTTTCTGCTACTAGAACATTTATATATACCCCTGTTTCTGCTACTAGAACATTTATATATACCCCTGTTTCTGCTACTAGAACACTTATTTACACCCCTGTTTCTGCTACTAGAACATTTATATATACCCCTGTTTCTGCTACTAGAACACTTATTTACACCCCTGTTTCTGCTACTAGAACATTTATATATACCCCTGTTTCTGGTACGAGAACATTTATTTACACCCCTGTTTCCGCTACTAGAACATTTATTTACACCCCTGTTTCTGCTATTAGAACATTTATTTTACACCCCTGTTTCCATTGCTAGAACATTTATTTACACCCCTGTCTCTGTTATTAGAACAGTTATTTTACACCCCTGTTTCTGCTACTAGAACATTTATTTACACCCCTGTCTGCGCTGCTAGAACATTTATTTACACCCCTGTTTCTGCTATTAGAACATTTATTTTACACCCCTGTTTCCACTACTAGAACATTTATTTACACCCCTGTTTCTGCTACTAGAACACTTATTTACACCCCTGTTGCTGGTACTAGAACATTTATTTACACCCCTGTTTCTGCTACTAGAACATTTATTAACACCCGTTTCTACTACTAGAACATTTATATATACCCCTGTTTCTGCTACTAGAACATTTATTTACACCCCTGTTTCTACTATTAGAACATTTATTTTACACCCCTGTTTCTGCTACTAGAACATTTATTTACACCCCTGTTTCCGCTACTAGAACACTTATTTACACCCCTGTTTCTGCTACTAGAACACTTATTTACACCCCTGGTTCTGCTACTAGAACATTTATATATACCCCGGTTTCTGGTACTAGAACATTTATTTACACCCCTGTTTCTGCTACTATAACATTTATTTACGCCCGTTTTTGCTACTAGAACATTTATTTACACCCCTGTTTCCGCTACTAGAACATTTATTTACACCCCTGTTTCTGCTATTAGAACATTTATTTTACACCCCTGTTTCTGCTACTAGAACATTTACTTACACCCCTGTTTCTGCTATTAGAACATCTATTTTACACCCCTGTTTCCACTACTAGAACATTTATTTACACCCCTGTTTCTGCTACTAGAACACTAATTACACCCCTGTTTCTGCTACTAGAACATTTATATACACCCCTGTTTCTGCTACTAAAACATTTATATATACCTCTGTTTATGCTATTAGAACATCTATTTTACACCCCTGTTTCCACTACTAGAACATTTATTTACACCCCTGTTTCTGTTATTAGAACATTTATTTTACACCCCTGTTTCTGCTACTAGAACATTTATTTACACCCCTGTTTCTGCTATTAGAACATTTATTTTACACCCCTGTTTCTGCTACTAGAACATTTATTTACACCCGTTTCTGCTATTAGAACATCTATTTTACACCCCTCTTACCACTACTAGAACATTTATTTACACCCCTGTTTCTGCTATTAGAACATCTATTTTACACCCCTGTTTCTGCTACTAGAACATTTATATATACCCCTATTTCTGCTACTAGAACAGTTATATACCCCCCTGTTTCCACTACTAGAACATTTATTTACACCCCTGTTTCTGCTACTAGAACATTTATATATACCCCTGTTTCTGCTACTAGAACATTTATATATACCCCTGTTTCTGCTACTAGAACACTTATTTACACCCCTGTTTCTGCTACTAGAACATTTATATATACCCCTGTTTCTGCTACTAGAACACTTATTTACACCCCTGTTTCTGCTACTAGAACATTTATATATACCCCTGTTTCTGGTACGAGAACATTTATTTACACCCCTGTTTCCGCTACTAGAACATTTATTTACACCCCTGTTTCTGCTATTAGAACATTTATTTTACACCCCTGTTTCCATTGCTAGAACATTTATTTACACCCCTGTCTCTGTTATTAGAACAGTTATTTTACACCCCTGTTTCTGCTACTAGAACATTTATTTACACCCCTGTCTGCGCTGCTAGAACATTTATTTACACCCCTGTTTCTGCTATTAGAACATTTATTTTACACCCCTGTTTCCACTACTAGAACATTTATTTACACCCCTGTTTCTGCTACTAGAACACTTATTTACACCCCTGTTGCTGGTACTAGAACATTTATTTACACCCCTGTTTCTGCTACTAGAACATTTATTAACACCCGTTTCTACTACTAGAACATTTATATATACCCCTGTTTCTGCTACTAGAACATTTATTTACACCCCTGTTTCTACTATTAGAACATTTATTTTACACCCCTGTTTCTGCTACTAGAACATTTATTTACACCCCTGTTTCCGCTACTAGAACACTTATTTACACCCCTGTTTCTGCTACTAGAACACTTATTTACACCCCTGGTTCTGCTACTAGAACATTTATATATACCCCGGTTTCTGGTACTAGAACATTTATTTACACCCCTGTTTCTGCTACTATAACATTTATTTACGCCCGTTTTTGCTACTAGAACATTTATTTACACCCCTGTTTCCGCTACTAGAACATTTATTTACACCCCTGTTTCTGCTATTAGAACATTTATTTTACACCCCTGTTTCTGCTACTAGAACATTTACTTACACCCCTGTTTCTGCTATTAGAACATCTATTTTACACCCCTGTTTCCACTACTAGAACATTTATTTACACCCCTGTTTCTGCTACTAGAACACTAATTACACCCCTGTTTCTGCTACTAGAACATTTATATACACCCCTGTTTCTGCTACTAAAACATTTATATATACCTCTGTTTATGCTATTAGAACATCTATTTTACACCCCTGTTTCCACTACTAGAACATTTATTTACACCCCTGTTTCTGTTATTAGAACATTTATTTTACACCCCTGTTTCTGCTACTAGAACATTTATTTACACCCCTGTTTCTGCTATTAGAACATTTATTTTACACCCCTGTTTCTGCTACTAGAACATTTATTTACACCCGTTTCTGCTATTAGAACATCTATTTTACACCCCTGTTTCTGCTACTAGAACATTTATTTACACCCCTGTTTCTGCTACTAGAACACTTATTTACACCCCTGTTTCTGCTACTACAACATTTATATACACCCCTGTTTCTGCTACTAGAACATTTATATATACCCCTGTTTCTGCTACTAGAACATTTATTTACACCCCTGTTTCTGCTACTAGAACATTTATTTACACCCCTGTTTCTACTATTAGAACATTTATTTTACACCCCTGTTTCTGCTACTAGAGCATTTATTTACACCCCTGTTTCCGCTACTAGAACATTTATTTACACCCCTGTTTCTGCTATTAGAACATTTATTTTACTCCCCTGTTTCTGCTATTAGAACATTTATTTTACACCCCTGTTTCTGCTATTAGAACATCTATTTTACACCCCTGTTTCCACTACTAGAACATTTATTTACATCCCTGTTTCTGTTATTAGAACATTTATTTAGATCCCTGTTTCTGCTACTAGAACATGTATATATACCCCTGTTTCTGCTACTAGAACACTTATTTACACCCCTCTTTATGCTACTAGAACATTTATATATACCCCTCTTTCTGCTACTAGAACATTTATTTATACCCGTTTCTGCTACTAGAACATTTATTTATACCCGTTTCTGCTACTAGAACATTTATATTTACCCCTGTTTCTGCTACTAGAACATTTATTTAGGTCATCTGGAGAAAGCTTTTACAAACAGAATTGTATTTTCGATATAAAATACAGCAAACGTTTAAAATATAAATGCCAGCTCTTGAACTTCATTGCAGGGCAGGCAAAAATGGCTATCTATGTGAGCTGGAAAAAAATAATTTAAGTGTGTGTAGAATGTCATGTTGAACTGTTGTTTATCAGGTTGGTCCAGGCCAGGATAACTGTTGTTTAGCAGGATAGTCCAGACCAGGATAACTGTTGTTTAGCAGGATGGTCCAGACCAGGATAACTGTTCTTTAGCAGGATGGTCCAGGCCAGGATAACTGTTTTTTAGCAGGATGGCCCAGGCCAGGATAACTGTTGTTTAGCAGGATGGTCCAGACCAGGATAACTGTTGTTTAGCAGGATGGTCCAGACCAGGATAACTGTTGTTTAGCAGGATGGTCCAGGCCAGGATAACTGTTGTTTAGCAGGATGGTCCAGGCCAGGATAACTGTTGTTTAGCAGGATGGTCCAGACCAGGATAACTGTTGTTTAGCAGGATGGTCCAGACCAGGATAACTGTTTTTTTAGCAGGATGGTCCAGACCAGGATAACTGTTGTTTAGCAGGATGGTCCAGGCCAGGATAACTAGTTTAGCAGGATGGTCCAGGCCAGGATAACTGTTGTTTAGCAGGATGGTCCAGACCAGGATAACTGTTGTTTAGCAGGATGGTCCAGGCCAGGATAACTGTTGTTTTGCAGGATGGTCCAGACCAGGATAGCTGTTGTTTAGCAGGATGGTCCAGACCAGGATAGCTGTTGTTTAGCAGGATGGTCCAGGCCAGGATAACTGTTGTTTAGCAGGATTGTCCAGGCCAGGATAACTGTTGTTTAGCAGGATGGTCCAGACCAGGATAACTGTTGTTTAGCAGGATGGTGCAGACCAGGATAACTGTTGTTTAGCAGGATGGTCCAGACCAGGATAACTGTTGTTTAGCAGGATGGTCCAGGCCAGGATAACTGTTCTTTAGCAGGATGGTCCAGACCAGGATAACTGTTGTTTAGCAGGTTGGTCCAGACCAGGATAACTGTTGTTTAGCAGGATGGTCCAGACCAGGAAAACTGTTGTTTAGCAGGATGGTCCAGGCCAGGATAACTGTTGTTTAGCAGGATGGTCCAGGCCAGGATAACTGTTGTTTAGCAGGATGGTCCAGACCAGGATAACTGTTGTTTAGCAGGATGGTCCAGACCAGGATAACTGTTGTTTAGCAGGATGGTCCAGACCAGGATAACTGTTGTTTAGCAGGATGGTCCAGGCCAGGATAACTGTTCTTTAGCAGGATGGTCCAGACCAGGATAACTGTTGTTTAGCAGGTTGGTCCAGACCAGGATAACTGTTGTTTAGCAGGATGGTCCAGACCAGGAAAACTGTTGTTTAGCAGGATGGTCCAGGCCAGGATAACTGTTGTTTAGCAGGATGGTCCAGGCCAGGATAACTGTTGTTTAGCAGGATGGTCCAGACCAGGATAACTGTTGTTTAGCAGGATGGTCCAGACCAGGATCAGGTAGATTTTAATTATTACAGAGCAGTGAAGGAGGTGGACACATTCATACCATGTGGTGGTGTAAAGGTGCTGTGTTCAACCATACAGGGTGAGTTGGTTTTTGCTGCAGAGCAGGATAAAAGGCCCTTACCTGTTTTTTATGTTGTGAGTTGTTGTTGAATGATTGTTAGGGATTGTTAAAAGATGCATGTTGAGTGTTTGTAATTACACAAGTATTGTTTATATGTTTAGAAAGATTTCAATTCTGTTTTTTTATCAATTTTTCTTTAAATAAAGACTTGTTTTAAAATTGAATTTTCTGTCTCTCTCTGTCTCTCTGTCTATCTGTCTCTCTCTGTCTCTGTCTGTCTCTCTGTCCCTCTCTCTGTCTCTCTGTCTATCTGTCTCTCTCTGTCTCTCTGTCTGTGTGTGTCTCTCTCTATGAGTTATACCAGGGTACCTGAATTATACCAGGGTCCTGGAGTTATGTATGACAGGAGAAATGAGGGAGAAACAAACAAAGCAGACCTTTAACCCTCCAGCTGAAACACAAAACATATCAGAATATCACACTGAATACAAAACACAGGAAGATGTGAAACACACACATACACGGTAATACACAGAAAGCCCACTCACCGCTGCACACATATGTACGTGCTGAGTTAGGCATCAGGATCAGGAACACTTTGTGTTGTTTCATTTCATGTACTTGTGTAAATGAAATGAGACAACACATCATTCCCCCAGCAGTGTAACACAGACACAACACATCCACAACCTACAACACACACATACCCAAGCTAACACACAGAGTTACTGTGTGTGTGTGTGTGTGTGTGTGTGTGTGTGTGTGTGTGTGTGTGTGTGTGTGTGTGTGTGTGTGTGTGTGTGTGTGTGTGTGTGTGTGTGTGTGTGTGTGTGTGTGTGTGTGTGTGTGTGTGTGTGTCAGTGATGTTAAGTGACAGTGATGGAATGAGCACACAGTCTCTCCACACCCAGGCCATGCTGTAAAATACACACAGCACTCGGTTTCTGCACACTGGCTGCAGCACAGGAGGCACACAACAAGACGCACACAACCCCGCTGTACAGAAACACATCCACTCCATCTGGACACCCTGCAACACTGACACTACACACACACACACACACACACACACACACACACACACACACACACACACACACACACACACACACTGGGCGGCAGTAGCTCAGGGGTGGTAAGTGGGGGGTTGCCGGTTTGATCCTCAGCTCCTCTTTACAACAATGTCGCGGTGTCCCTGAGCAAGACACCTAACCCCTAACTAGCCCCCATGAGCTGGTTGTTGCCCTACATGGTTGCCACCGCCATCGGTATATGATTGTGTGTGTGTGTGTGTGTGTGTGTGTGTGTGTGTGTGTGTGTGTGTGTGTGTGTGTGTGTGTGTGTGTGTCCTCAGGGTTGGGTGTTGGTTGGAGTCCCGCAGACCCGTGTGGTGGCTCTCTCTCTTCAGGAGGCAGGCATCATACCAGACCACACTGGTAGGAAATGTGATTTCCTGTTACCATGACAACCATGTTATCTGAGTGGAAATGCCTCTTTAGTCATGGTTACCTCTTCACTAATGTACAGTACATTCAGTACGTTACCGTCACCATGGCACCCAAAGATCAACGTACAGCTCAAACATGTGATTGTTTCATGATGATGTCACTTCCTGAAGGCTCTTTGCAATATTATTTTTCTCTGTGTGTATGTGTGCATGTGTGTGTGCGTGTGTGTGTGTGTGTGTGTGTGTGTGTGTGTGTATGTGTATGTCAGTCATGTTGGAGGCTCCTGATGATGTGTTGGTGGAGAGAGAGCAGGGCAGGATGGTGGACCCAAAAACAGGAGGTGAGTTGACCCAAGAGTGTCTGGGTGGAATTTAGAGTCCATCACTTCACCACTCTTTACACACACACACACACACACACACACACACACACACACACACACACACACACACACACACACACACACACACACACACACACACACACACACACACACACACACACACACACACACACACACACACACACACACACACACACACACACACACACACACACACACACACACACACACACACACACACGTAACCAGCAGACATGGCATCTCACAGGGCAGATGTAGTGCAGGCAGATGGAGGCAGGTTGGTCCATGCTGGCCAGTGAGCAATATGTTGACATGCAGAACTCATGCAGGAGAAACACCGTGATGAGGACTGCAAGGACCTTCATCATCACCTCCATGACACCAGGAACACACTGATAATAAACACAACCACTCTCCCGGTAGGGGTGGGCATCTTTCCTGGTAGGGGTGGGCATCTTTCCCAGTAGGGTTGGGCATCTTTCCAGGGAGGGGTGGGCATCTTTCCAGGGAGGGGTGGGCATCTTTCCCGGGAGGGGTGGGCATCTTTCCTGGTAGGGTTGGGCATCTTTCCCGGGAGGGGTGGGCATCTTTCCCGGTAGGGGTGGGCATCTTTCCCAGTAGGGGTGGGCATCTTTCCTGGGAGGGTTGGGCATCTTTCCCGGGAGGGGTGGGCATCTTTCCCGGGAGGGGTGGGCATCTTTCCCGGGAGGGGTGGGCATCTTTCGGAATCTCACGATTCGATTGGATTTAATTTCGATTGTTGGGGTTACGATTCGATTCAAAATCGATTTTGGATTCAAAAGGATTGCTGATGGAAAACCGACTCGAGGCCTGGTACATAGGTCATGTCAGGATCTCCTCCAGGTTGTGTGTGTGATCTGCTCCAGGTTGTGTGTGAGTATTTTGTCTTGTTTACATACTATGTAGTGAGGGGGCAGAGTATTTTGTCTTGTTTACATACTATGTAGTGGGGGGGGCAGAGTATTTTGTCTTGTTTACATACTATATAGTGAGGGGGGCAGAGTATTTTGTCTTGTTTACATACTATATAGTGAGGGGGGCAGAGTATTTTGTCTTTTTTACATACTATGTAGTAAGGGGGGTCAGAGTATTTTGTCTTGTTTACATACTATGTAGTGGGGGGTGCAGAGTATTTTGTCTTGTTTACATACTATGTAATGGGGGGTCAGAGTATTTTGTCTTGTTTACATACTATGTAGTGGGGGGGTGCAGAGTATTTTGTCTTGTTTACATACTATGTAGTGGGGGGGCAGAGTATTTTGTCTTGTTTACATACTATGTAGTGGGGGGGTGCAGAGTATTTTGTCTTGTTTACATACTATGTAGTGAGGGGGCAGAGTATTTTGTCTTGTTTACACACTGTAGTGGGGGGGCAGAGTATTTTGTCTTGTTTACACACTATGTAGTGGGGGGCAGAGTATTTTGTCTTGTTTACATACTACGTAGTGTACATACTATTGTTGTATCCTCTTGCTTTGCGTTTCTTGAAGGAAAATACCCACCCCTCATCGCAACGAGTAATACTGGGCTTTGTAGGCGTCACTTCCTCCCTGTGGACTTCCTTTTTCCACAGGTTCAGTACCAGGCCAGGACACAAGGGGCAGCATCTCTAAATCAATGACTGATCATTCAGTTCAATAGCCTTCCTTCTAATAACTGTTCAGACTCGTATTGCTCTGCATAAGTCATTCAAATAATATTTGGCTCTAACATGATTCAATTCACAGAAATAGGGCGTCCGGGTGGCGTAGCGGTCTATTCCATTACCTACCAACACGGGGCTCGCCGGTTCGAATCCCCATGTTACCACCGGCTTGGTTGGGCATCCCTACAGACACAACTGGCCGTGTCTGTAGGTGGGCAGCCAGATGTGGGTATGTGTCCTGGTCACTGCACTAGTGCCTCCTCTGTTCAGTCGTGGTGACTGATCGGGGGGGGGGGTCTGGGGGGAATAGCGTGATCCTCCCACGCGCTACGTCCCCCTGGTGAAACTCCTCACTGTCAGGTGAAAAGAAGCGGCTGGTGACTCCACATGTATGGGAGGAGGCATGTGGTAGTCTGCGGCCCTCCCCGGATCAGCAGAGGGTGTGGAGCAGAGACCGGGACGGCTCAGAAGAGTGGGCTAATTGGATGGGTACAATTGGGGAGAAAAAGAGGGGGGGGGGATCACAGAACTAGTGTCTATATAATAGTGTATAATGTGGGCTGATTAAGGGATGATAGCCATCTCCATCGCAAATAACAAGGCCCAGAACTGGACACGGTTACTCAAGCTTTGGTATTTATGATAATAATAATAGTAATCATAGCAGTAATCATAATCATAATCATA